>NC_057813.1:710881996-710942616 GCF_018294505.1 Triticum aestivum | reverse complement strand
AGCTATTCCAAACAACTGTTCTACTTGGAGCTATTCTAAATTATTGCTCCATTATATGTATCCGGTCTCTCTACTCAGAGCTATCCGGATAGGTGTCAAGCTTGCATCGTCGTAACCTTTACGACGAACTCTTTTACCACCTCCATAATCGAGAAAATTCCTTAGTCCACTAGTTACCAAGGATAACTTTGACCGCTGTCTGTGATCCATTCATGGATCACTCTTGTACCCCTTGACTGACTCATGGCAAGGCACACTTCAGGTGCGGTACTCAGCATGGCATACTGTAGAGCCTATGTCTTAAGCATAGGGGACGACCTTCGTCCTTTCTCTCTATTCTGCCGAGGTCGAGCTTTAAGTCTTAACTTCGTACCTTACAACTCAGGCAAGAACTCCTTCTTTGACTGGTCCATCTTGAACACCTTCAAGATCATGTCAAGGTATGTGCTCATTTGAAAGAATTATTAGGTATTTTGATCTATCCTTATAGATCTTGATGCTCAATGTTCAAGTAGCTTAATCCAGGCTTTCCATTGAAAAACACTTTCAAAATAACCCTATATGCTTTCCAGAAATTCTACGTCATTTCTGATCAACAATATGTCAACAACATATACTCATCAGAAATTCTATAGTGCTCCCACTCACTTCTTTGGAAATACAAGTTTCTCATAAACTTTGTACAAACCCAAAATCTTTGATCATCATCAAAGCACACATTCCAACTCCGAGATGCTCACTCCAGTCCTTAGAAGGATTGCTGGAGCTTTGCATACTTATTAGCATCTTTCGGGATTGACAAAACCTTCCGGTTGTATCACATACAACCTTTCCTCAAGAAAATCGTCGAGGAAACAATGTTTTGACATCCTATCTGCAAGATTTCATAAATAATGCAGTAATCGATAATATAATTCCAACAGACTCTTAGCATCGCTACGAGTGAGAAAATCTCATCGTAGTCAACTCCTTGAACTTGTCGGAAAACATCTTAACGACAAGTCGAGCTTTCTTAATGGTAATTCTTACCATCATTGTCTGTCTTCCTTTTAAAATCCATCCGTACTCATTTGCCTTACGACCATCGAGCCGTTCTGCCAAAGTCTTCACTTTGTTTTCATACATGGATCCTCTCTCGGATTTTATGGCCTCAAGCCATTTATCGGAATCCGGGCCCACCATTGCTTCTCCATAGCTCGTAGGTTCATTGTTGTCCAGCAACATGACTTCCAAGACAGGATTACGTACCACTCTGATGTAGTACGTATCCTTGTCATCCCACGAGGTTTGGTAGTGACTTGATCCGAAGTTTCATGATCAACATCACAAGCTTCCACTTCAATTGGTGTAGGTGCCACAGGAACAACTCCCTGTGCCCTGTCACACACTAGTTGAAGAGACGGTTCAATAACCTCATCAAGTCTCCACCATCCTCCCACTCAATTCTTTCAAGAGAAACTTTTCCTCGAGAAAGGACCCGATTCTAGAAACAATCCATATTGCTTTCGGATCTGAATTAGGAGGTATACCCAACTGTTTTGGGTTTCCTATGAAGATGCATTTTATCCGCTTTGGGTTCGAGCTTATCAACCTGAAACTTTTTCATATAAGCGCCGCAGCCCCAAACTTTTAGGAAACGACAACTTAGGTTTCTCTAAACCATAATTCATACGGTGTCATCTCATCGGAATTACGTGGTGCCCTATTTAAAGTGAATGTGGTTGTCTCTAATGCCTAACCCATGAACGATAGTGGTAATTCGATAAGAGACATCATGGTACGCACCATATCCAATAGGGTGCAACTATGATGTTCGGACACACCATCACATTATGGTGTTCCAGGCGGTATTAATTGCGAAACAATTTCCACAATGTCTTAATTGTGTGCCAAAACTCGTAACTCAGATATTCATCTCTATGATCATATCATAGACATTTTATCCTCTTGTCACAATGATCTGCTACTTCACTCTGAAATTACTTGAACTATTCAATAATTCAGACTTATGTTTCATCAAGTAAATATACTCAACATTTACTCGAATCATCAGTGAAGTAAGAACATAATGATATTCACTGCATGCCTCGGCACTCATTCGACTGCACACATCAAAATGTGTTACTTCCAACAAGTTGCTATCTTGTTCCATCTTACTGAAAATGAGGCTTTTCAGTCATCTTGCCCATGTGGTATGATTTGCATATCTCAAGTGATTCAAAATCAAGTGAGTCCGAACGATCCATTTGCATGGAGTTTCTTCATGCATATACACCAATAGACATGGTTCGCATGTCTCAAACTTTTCAAAAACGAGTGAGTCCAAAGATCCATCAACATGGAGCTTCTTCATGCGTTTTATACCATTATGACTTACGTGGCAGTGCCACAAGTAAGTGGTACTATCATTACTATCTTATATCTTTTGGCATGAAAATGTGTATAACTACGACCGAGATTCAATAAACCATTCGTTTAGGTGCAAGACCATTGAAGGTATTATTCAAAAATAGAGTAACCATTATTCTCCTTAAATGAATAACCGTATTGCGATAGACATAATCCAATCATGTCTATGCTCAACGCAAACACCAATCTCGGTGGTAGAGGGAGCGTGCGATGCTTGATCATATCAACCTTGGAAACACTTCCAACATATATCGTCAGCTCACCTTTAGCTAGTCTCCGTTTATTCCGTAGCTTTTATTTCGAGTTACTAACACTTAGCAACCGAACCGGTATCCAATACCCTGGTGCTACTAGGAGTACTAGTAAAGTACACATTAACATAATGTATATCCAATATACTTCTATCGACCTTGCCAGCCTTCTCATCTACCAAGTATCTAGGGTAATGCTGCTCCAGTGGTTGTTCCCCTTATTACAAAAGCACTTAGTCTCGGGTTTGGGTTCAACCTTGGGTTTCTTCACTAGAGCAGCAGCTGAATTGCCGTTTCATGAAGTATCCCTTTGTTCCCTTGCCCTTCTTGAAACTAGTGGTTTCACCAACCATCAACAATTGATGCTCCTTCTTGATTTCTACTTTTGCGGTGTCAAACATCATGAATATTTCAAGGATCATCATATCTATCCCTGATATGTTATAGTTAATCACGAAGCTCTAGCAGCTTGGTGGCAATGACTTTGGGGAAACATCACTATCTCATCTGGAGGATCAACTCCCACTCGATTCAAGTGATTGTTGTGCTCAGACAATCTCACCACAAGCTTAACGATTGAGCTTTTCTCCCTTAGTTTGCAGGCTAAGAAAATCGTCGGAGGTCTTATACCTCTTGACGTGGGCACGAGCCTGAAATCCCAATTTCAGCCCTCGAAACATCTCATATGTTCCGCGACATTTCGAAAACGTCTTTGGTGCCTCTACTTAAACCATTTAATTGAACTATCATGTAGTTATCAAAACGTGTATGTCCGATGTTCGCAACATCGACAAACGACGTTGGGGTTCAGCACACTGACCGGTGCATTAAGGACATAAGCTTTCTACTGATCGCATAATCGCTACTATCAATTTTCAACTATATTTTCTCTAGGAACATATCTAAACAGTGGAACTAAAGCGCGAGCTTACGACATAATTTGCAAAAGGTCTTTTGACTATGTTCAGGATAATTAAGTTCATCTTATGAACTCCCACTTAGATAGACATCCCTCTGGTCATCTAAGTGATCACATGATCCGAGTCAACTAGGCCGTGTGCGATCATCACGTGAGACGGACTAGTCATCATCGGTGAACATCTTCATGTTGATCGTATCTACCATATGACTCATGCTCGACCTTTCGGTCTCCGTGTTCCGAGGCCATGTCTGCACATGCTAGGCTCGTCAAGTTAACCCTAAGTGTTTTCGCTGTGTAAAACTGTCTTACACCCGTTGTATGTGAACGTAAGAATCCATCACACCCGATCATCACGTGGTGCTTAGAAGCGACGAACTGTAGCAACGGTGCACAGTTAGGGGAGAACACTTCTTGAAATTTTGTAAGGGATCATCTTATTTACTACCATCGTCCTAAGCAAACAAGATGCATAAACATGATAAACATCACATGCAATCAAATAGTGACATGATATGGCCAATATCATTTTGCTCCTTTTGATCTTCATCTTCGGGGCTCCATGATCATCATCGTCACCGGCACGACACCATGATCTCCATCATCATGATCTCCATCATCGTGTCTTCATGAAGTTGTCACGCCAACGACTACTTCTACTTCTATGACTAACGCGTTTAGCAATAAAGTAAAGTAGTTTACATGGCGTTCTTCAATGACACGCAGGTCATACAATAAATAAAGACAACTCCTATGGCTCCTGCCGGTTGTCATACTCATCGACATGCAAGTCGTGAATCCTATTACAAGAACATGATCAATCTCATACATCACATATATCATTCATCACATCCTTTTGGCCATATCACATCACATAGCATACACTGCAAAAACAAGTTAGATGTCCTCTAATTGTTGTTTGCATGTTTTACGTGGCTGCTATGGGTTTCTAGCAAGAACGTTTCTTACCTACGCAAAACCACAACGTGATATGCCAATTGCTATTTACCCTTCATAAGGACCCTTTTCATCGAATCCGTTCCGACTAAAGTGGGAGAGACTGGCACCCGCTAGCCACCTTATGCACCAAGTGCATGTCAATCGGTGGAACCTGTCTCACGTAAGAGTACGTGTAAGGTCGGTCCGGGCCGCTTCATCCCACAATACCGTCGAAACAAGATTGGACTAGTAACGGTAAGCATATTGAACAACATCAACGCCCACAACTACTTTGTGTTCTACTCGTGCAAAGAATCTACGCAATAGACCTAGCTCATGATGCCACTGTTGGGGAACGTAGCAGAAATTCAAAAAAATTCCTACGTAACACCAAGATCTATCTATGGAGAGACCAGCAACGAGTAGAAAGGGGAGTGCATCTACATACCCTTGTAGATCGCTAAGCGGAAGCGTTCAAGTGAACGGGGTTGATGGAGTCGTACTCGTCGTGATTCAGATCACCGATGATCCTAGTGCCGAACGGACAGCACCTCCGCGTTCAACACACGTACAGCTCGACGATGTCTCCCACGCCTTGATCCAGCAAGGAGAGAGGGAGAGGTTGAGGAAGACTCCATCCAGCAGCAGCACAACGGCGTGGTGGTGATGGAGGAGCGTGGCAATCCTGCAGGGCTTCGCCAAGCACCTACGGGAGAGGAGGAGGTGTCACGGGAGGGAGGGAGGCGCCAAGGGCTCAGGTATGGATGCCCTTAACTTCGTACCTTACAACTCAGGCAAGAACTCCTTTTTTGACTGATCCATCTTGAACACCTTCAAGATCACGTCAAGGCATGTGCTCATTTGAAAGTACCATTAAGCGTTTTGATCTATCCTTATAGATCTTGATGCTCAATGTTCAAGTAGCTTAATCCAGGTTTTCCATTGAAAACACTTTCCAAATAACCCTATATGCTTTCCAGAAATTCTACGTCATTTCTGATCATTAATATGTCAACAACATATACTCATCAGAAATTCTATAGTGCTCCCACTCACTTCTTTGGAAATACAAGTTTCTCATAAACTTTGTATACACCCTAAATCTTTGATCATCATCAAAGCATACATTCCAACTCCGAGATGCTCACTCCAGTCCTCAGAAGGATTGCTGGAGCTTTGCATACTTATTAGCATATTTCAGGATAGACAAAACCTTCCGGTTGTATCACATACAACCTTTCCTCAAGAATCGTCGAGGAAACAATGTTTTGACATCCTATCTGCAAGATTTCATAAATAATGCAGTAATTGCTAATATAATTCCAACATACTCTTAGCATCGCTACGAGTGAGAAAGTCTCATCGTAGTCAACTCCTTGAACTTGTCGAAAAACATCTCAACGACAAGTCGACCTTTCTCAATGGTGACACTTACCATCATTGTCTGTCTTCCTTTCAAAATCCATATGTACCTAACAGCCTTATGACCATCAAGTAGTTCTTCCAAAGTCTACACTTTGTTTTCATACATGGATCCTCTCTCGGGTTTTATGGCCTTGAGCCATTTATCGGAATCCAGGCCCACCATCGCTTCTCCATAGCTCGTAGGTTCATTGTTGTCTAGCAACATGACTTCCAAGACAGGATTACTGTACCACTCTGAAGTAGTACGTATCCTTGTCACCCTACGAGGTTTGGGAGTGACTTGATCTGAAGTTTCATGATCACTATCATAAGCTTCTACTTCAATTGGTGTAGGTGCCACAGGAACAACTTCCTGTGCCCTGCTACACACTGGTTGAAGTGATGGTTCAGTAACCTCATCAAGTCTCCACCATCCTCCCACTCAATTCTTTCGAGAGAAACCTTTCCTCGAGAAAGGACCCAATTCTAGAAACAATTCATATTGCCTTCGGATCTGAATTAGGAGGTATACCCAACTGTTTTGGGTGTCCTATGAAGATGTACTTTATCCGCTTTGGGTTCGAGCTTAATCCTGAAACTTTTTCACATAAGCGTCGCAGCCCCAAACCTTTAAGAAATGACAACTTAGGTTTCTCTAAACCATAATTCATACGGTGTCATCTCATCGGAATTACGTGGTGCCCTATTTAAAGTGAATGTGGTTGTCTTTAATGCCTAACCCATAAACTATCCTGGCAGTTCGATAAGAGACATCATGGTATGCATCATATCCAATAGGGTGCAACTATGATGTTCGGACACACCATCACACTATGGTGTTCCAGGCGGTATTAATTGTGAAACAATTTCCACAATGTCTTAATTGTGTGCCAAAACTCGTAACTCAGATACTCATCTCTATGATCATATCATAGACATTTTATCCTCTTGTCACAATCTTCTACTTCACTCTGAAATTACTTGAACCATTCAATAATTCAGACTTGTGTTTCATCAAGTAAATATTCTCAACATCTACTCGAATCATCTGTGAAGTAAGAACATAACGATATTCACTGCATGCCTCAGCACTCATTGGACTGCACGCATCAAAATGTGTTGCTTCCAACAAGTTGCTATCTTGTTACATCTTACTGAAAACGAGGCTTTTCAGTCATCTTGCCCATGTGGTATGATTTGCATGTCCCAAGTGATTCAAAATCAAGTGAGTCAAAACGGTCCATTTGCATGGAGTTTCTTCATGCATATACACCAATAGACATGGTTCGCATGTCTCAAACTTTTCAAAAACGAGTGAGCCCAAAGATCCATCAATATGGAGCTTCTTCATGCGTTTTATACCGATATGACTTACGTGGCAGTGCCACAAGTAGGTGGTTCTATCATTACTATCTTTTGGCATGAACATGTGTATCACTACGATCGAGATTTAATAAACCATTCATTTTAGGTGTAAGACCATTGAAGGTATTATTCAAATAAACAGAGTAACGATTATTCTCCTTAAATGAATAACCGTATTGCGATAGACGTAATCCAATCATGTCTATGCTCAACGCAAACACCAAACAACAATTATTTAGGTTTAACACCAATCTCTTTGGTAGAGGGAGCGTGCGATGCTTGATCATATGAAGCTTGGAAAAACTTCCAACACATATCGTCAGCTCACCTTTAGCTAGTCTCCGTTTATTCCGTAGCCTTTTGTTTCGAGTTACTAACACTTAGCAACCGAACCGGTATCTAATACCCTGGTGCTACTAGGAGTACTAGCAAAGTACACATTAACACAATGTATATCCAATATACTTCTATCGACCTTGCCAGCCTTCTTATCTACCAAGTATCTAGGGTAATTCTGCTCTAGTGGTTGTTCCCCTTATTACAGAAGCACTTAGTCTCGGGTTTGGGTTTTACCTTGGGTTTCTTCACTAGAGCAGCAGTTGATTTGCCGTTTCATGAAGTATCCCTTCTTGCCCTTGCCCTTCTTGAAACTAGTGGTTTCACCAACCATCAACAATTGATGCTCCTTCTTGATTTCTACTTTCGCGGTGTCAAACATCGCGAATACCTCAAGGATCATCATATCTATCCCTGATATGTTATAGTTCATCACGAAGCTCTAGCAGCTTGGTGGCAATGACTTTGGGGAAACATCACTATCTCATCTGGAGGATCAACTCCCACTCGATTCAAGTGATTGTTGTGCTCAGACAATCTGAGCACAAGCTCAACGATTGAGCTTTTCTCCCTTAGTTTGCAGGCTAAGAAAATCGTCGGAGGTCTTATACCTCTTGACGTGGGCACGAGCCTGAAATCCCAATTTCAGCCCTCGAAACATCTCATATGTTCCGCGACGTTTCGAAAACGTCTTTGGTGCCTCTACTTAAACCATTTAATTGAACTATCACGTAGTTATCAAAACGTGTATGTCCGATGTTTGCAACATCGACAAACGACGTTGGGGTTCAGCACACTGAGTGGTGCATTAAGGACATAAGCTTTCTACTGATCGCATAATCGCTACTATCAACTTTCAACTATATTTTCTCTAGGAACATATCTAAACAGTGGAACTAAAGCGCGAGCTTACGACATAATTTGCAAAAGGTCTTTTGACTATGTTCAGGATAATTAAGTTCATCTTATGAACTCCCACTTAGATAGACATCCCTCTGGTCATCTAAGTGATCACATGATCCGAGTCAACTAGGCCGTGTCCGATCATCACGTGAGACGGACTAGTCATCATCGGTGAACATCTTCATGTTGATCGTATCTACCATACGACTCATGCTCGACCTTTCGGTCTCCGTGTTCCGAGGCCATGTCTGCACATGCTAGGCTCGTCAAGTTAACCCTAAGTGTTTTCGCTGTGTAAAACTGTCTTACACCCGTTGTATGTGAACGTAAGAATCCATCACACCCTATCATCACGTGGTGCTTAGAAGCGACGAACTGTAGCAACGGTGCACAGTTAGGGGAGAACACTTCTTGAAATTTTGTAAGGGATCATCTTATTTACTACCGTCGTCCTAAGCAAACAAGATGCATAAACATGATAAACATCACATGCAATCAAATAGTGACATGATATGGCCAATATCATTTTGCTCCTTTTGATCTTCATCTTCGGGGCTCCATGATCATCATCGTCACCGGCACGACACCATGATCTCCATCATCATGATCTCCATCATCGTGTCTTCATGAAGTTGTCACGCCAACGACTACTTCTACTTCTATGACTAACGCGTTTAGCAATAAAGTAAAGTAGTTTACATGGCGTTCTTCAATGACACGCAGGTCATACAATAAATAAAGACAACTCCTATGGCTCCTGCCGGTTTTCATACTCATCGACATGCAAGTCGTGAATCCTATTACAAGAACATGATCAATCTCATACATCACATATCATTCATCACATTCTTCTTGGCCATATCACATCACATAGCATACCCTGCAAAAACAAGTTAGACGTCCTCTAATTGTTGTTGCATGTTTTACGTGGCTGCTATGGGTTTCTAGCAAGAACGTTTCTTACCTACGCAAGACCACAACGTGATATGCCAATTGCTATTTACCCTTCATAAGGAACCTTTTCATCGAATCCGTTCCGACTAAAGTGGGAGAGACTGGCACCCGCTAGCCACCTTATGCACCAAGTGCATGTCAATCGGTGGAACCTGTCTCACGTAAGAGTACGTGTAAGGTCGGTCCGGGCCGCTTCATCCCACAATACCGTCGAAACAAGATTGGACTAGTAACGGTAAGCATATTGAACAACATCAACGCCCACAACTACTTTGTGTTCTACTCGTGCAAAGAATCTACGCAATAGACCTAGCTCATGATGCCACTGTTGGGGAACGTAGCAGAAATTCAAAATTTTCCTACGTGTCACCAAGATCTATCTATGGAGAGACCAGCAACGAGTAGAAAGAGAGTGCATCTACATACCCTTGTAGATCGCTAAGCGGAAGCGTTCAAGTGAACGGGGTTGATGGAGTCGTACTCGTCGTGATTCAAATCACCGATGATCCTAGTGCCGAACGGACGGCACCTCCGCGTTCAACACACGTACAGCCCGGTGACGTCTCCCACGCCTTGATCCAGCAAGGAGAGAGGGAGAGGTTGAGGAAGACTCCATCCAACAGCAGCACAACGGCGTGGGGGTGGTGGAGGAGCGTGGCAATCCAGCAGGGCTTCGCCAAGCACCATGGGAGAGGAGGAGTAGGAAGAGAGGTAGGGCTGTGCCAGAACTTCGTGTATAGCTCCCATGCACCTCCCCACTATATATAGGGGTGGAGGGGCTGGTTTCTTGCCCTCCAAGTCCATTGGGGCGTTGGCCAAGGTGGGAGGAAAGAAATCTCATTATTTCCTTCCCCACCGATTGTTATCCCCCCTTTTTAGGGATCTTGATCTTATCCCTTCGGGATATGATCTTATTCCTTCTAAGGGGGGATCTTGGTGCGCCTTGACCAGGGGTGTGGGGCCTTGCCCCCACTACCCACGTCCATGTGGGTCCCCCCATGCAGGTGGGCCCCACTCCGGAACCTTCTAGAACCTTCCCGGTACAATACCGAAAAATCCCGAACATTTTCCGGTGGCCAAAATAGGACTTCCCATATATAAATCTTTACCTCCGGACCATTCCGGAACTCCTCGTGACGTCCGGGATCTCATCCGGGACTCCGAACAACATTTGGTAACCACATACAAACTTCCTTTATAACCCTAGCGTCATCGAACCTTAAGTGTGTAGACCCTACGGGTTCGGGAGACATGTAGACATAACCGAGACGTTCTCCGGTCAATAACCAACAGCGGGATCTGGATACCCATGATGGCTCCCACATGTTCCACGATGATCTCATCGGATGAACCACGATGTCAAGGACTTAATCAATCCCGTATTCAATTCCCTTTGTCTATCGGTATGTTACTTGCCCGAGATTCGATCGTCGGTATCCAATACCTTGTTCAATCTCGTTACCGGCAAGTCACTTTACTCGTTCCGTAACACATCATCCCGTGATCAACTCCTTGGTCACATTGCGCATATGATGATGTCCTACCGAGTGGGCCCAGAGATACCTCTCCGTTTACACGGAGTGACAAATCCCAGTCTCGATCCGTATAAAACAATAGATACTTTCGGAGATACCTGTAGTGCACCTTTATAGTCACCCAGTTACGTTGTGACGTTTGATACACCCAAAGCACTCCTACGGTATCCAGGAGTTACACGCTCTCATGGTCGAAGGAAGAGATACTTGACATTGGCAAAGCTCTAGCAAATGAACTACACGATCTTTTGTGCTAGTCTTAGGATTGGGTCTTGTCCATCACATCATTCTCCTAATGATGTGATCCCGTTATCAACGACATCCAATGTCCATAGCTAGGAAACCATGACTATCTGTTGATCACAACGAGCTAGTCAACTAGAGGCTCACTAGGGACATATTGTGGTCTATGTATTCACACGTGTATTACGATTTCCGGATAATACAGTTATAGCATGAATAAAAGACAATTATCATGAACAAGGAAATATAATAATAATACTTTTATTATTGTCTCTAGGGCATATTTCCAACAAAAATTTCAAGAAAGTGTTCCCCCTAACTGTGCACCGTTGCGAAAGTTTGTCGTTTCGAAGCACCACGTGATGATTGGGTGTGATAGATTCTTACGTTCACATACAACGGGTGTAAGCCAGATTTACACACGCGAAACACTTAGGTTAACTTGACGAGCCTAGCATGTACAGACATGGCCTCAGAACACAAGAGACCGAAAGGTCGAGCATGAGTCATATAGTAGATACGATCAACATGAAGATGTTCACCAATGATGACTAGTCCGTCTCACGTGATGATCGGACACGGCCTAGTTGACTCGGATCATGTAATCACTTAGATGACTAGAGGGATGTCTATCTGAGTGGGAATTCATTACATGAACTTAATTATCCTGAACATAGTCAAAAGCCCTTTGCAAATTATGTCATAGCTTGCGCTTTAGTTCTACTATTTTAGATATGTTCCTAGAGAAAATATAGTTGAAAGTTGACAGTAGCGATTATGCGGACAGTAGAAAGCTAATGTCCTTAATGCACCGCTCAGTGTGCTGAACCCCAAACGTCATCTGTGGATGTTGTGAACATCAGACATACACGTTTTGATAACTACGTGATAGTTCAGTTAAACGGTTTAGAGTTGAGGCACCAAAGACGATTTCGAAACGTCGCGAAACATATGAGATGTTTTGAGGGCTGAAATTGGGATTTCAGGCTCGTGCCCACGTCAAGAGGTATAAGACCTCCGACGATTTTCTTAGCCTGCAAACTAAGGGAGAAAAGCTCAATCATTGAGCTTGTGCTCAGATTGTCTGAGTGCAACAATCACTTGAATCGAGTGGGAGTTGATCTTCCAGATGAGATAGTGATGTTTCTCCAAAGTCATTGCCACCAAGCTGCTAGAGCTTCGTGATGAACTATAACAAATCAGGGATAGATATAATGATCCTTGAGATATTCACGATGTTTGACACCGCGAAAGTAGAAATCAAGAAGGAGCATCAATTGTTGATGGTTAGTGAAACCACTAGTTTCAAGAAGGGCAAGGGCAAGAAGGGGCACTTCATGAAATGACAAATCGGTTGCTGCTCGAGTGAAGAAACCCAAGGTTGAACCCAAACCCGAGACTAAGTGCTTCTGTAATAAGGGGAACAACCACTGGAGCAGAATTACCCTAGATACTTGGTAGATAAGAAGGCTGGCAAGGTCGAGAGAAGTATATTGGATATACATTATGTTAATGTGTACTTTACTAGTACTCCTAGTAGCACCAGGGTATTAGATACCGGTTCGGTTGCTAAGTGTTAGTAACTCGAAATAAAAGCTACGGAATAAACGGAGACTAGTTAAAGGTGAGCTGACGATATGAGTTGGAAGTGTTTCCAAGGTTGATGTGATCAAGCATCACACGCTCCCTCTACCATCGAGATTGGTGTTAAACCTAAATAATTGTTATTTGGTGTTTGCGTTGAGCATAGACATGATTGGATTATGTCTATCACAATACGATTATTCATTAAAGGAGAATAATGGTTGCTCTGTTTATTTGAATAATACCTTCAATGGTCTTGCACCTAAAATGAATGGTTTATTGAATCTCGATCGTAGTGATACACATTTTTCATGCCAAAAGATATAAGATAGTAATGATAGTACCACTTACTTGTGGCACTGCCATGTCAAGTCATATTGGTATAAAAATGCATGAAGAAGCTCCATGTTGATGGATCTTTGGACTCACTCGTTTTTGAAAAGTTTGAGACATGCAAACCATGTCTATTGGTGTATACGCATGAAGAAACTCCATGCAGATGGATCGTTTGGATTCACTTGATTTTGAATCACTTGAGATATGCAAATCATACCACATAGGCAAGATGACTGAAAAGCCTCGTTTTCAGTAAGATGGAACAAGATAGCAACTTGTTGGAAGTAACACACTTTGATGTGTGCAGTCCAATGAGTGCTGAGGCATGCAGTGAATATTGTTATGGTCTTACTTCACGGATGATTTAAGTAGATACTGAGTATATTTACTTGATGAAACACAAGTCTGAATTATTGAATGGTTCAAGTAATTTCAGAGTGAAGTTGAAGATCATCGTGACAAGAGGATAAAATGTCTATGATATAATCATAGAGATGAGTATCTAAGTTACGAGCTTTGGCACGCAATTAAGACATTGTGGAAATTGTTTCACAATTAATATCGCCTGGAACACCATAGTGTGATGGTGTGTCCGAACATCATAGTTGCACCCTATTGGATATGGTGCATACCATGATGTCTCTTATCGAATTACCACTATCGTTCATGGGTTAGGCATTAGAGACAACCGCACTCACTTAAATAGGGCACCACGTAATTCCGTTGAGACGACACCGTTTGAACTATGGTTTGGAGAAACCTAAGTTGTCGTTTCTTAAAAGTTTGGGGCTGCGACGCTTATGTGAAAAAGTTTCATCGTGATAAGCTCGAACCCAAAAACGGATAAATACATCTTCATAGGATACCCAAAATGGTTGGGTATACCTCCTATCTTAGATCCGGAACCAAAAGTAATTGTTTCTAGAAACGTGTCCTTTCTCGAGGAAAAGTTTCTCTCGAAAGAATTGAGTGGGGGATGGTGGAGACTTGATGAGGTTATTGAACCGTCACTTCAACTAGTGTGTAGCAGGGCACAGGAAGTTGTTCCTGTGGCGCCTACACCAATTGAAGTAGAAGCTTATGATAGTAGTCATGAAGTTTCAGATCAAGTCACTACCGTACCTCGTAGGGTGACAAGGATGCGTACTACTTCAGAGTGGTACGCAATCCTGTCTTAGAGGTCATGTTGCTAGACAATAATGAACCTACGAGCTATGGAGAAGCGATGGTGGGCCCGGATTCCAACGAATGGCTCGAGGCCATAAAATCCGAGAAAGGATCCATGACTTTGGAAGAACTACTTGATGGTCATAAGGCTGTTGGGTACAGATGGATTTTAAAGAAAGACAGACAATGATGGTAAGTATCACCATTAAGAAAGCTCGACTTGTCGTTAAGATGTTTTTCGACAAGTTCAAGGAGTTGACTACAATGAGAATTTCTCACTCGTAGCGATGCTAAGAGTCTGTTGGAATTATATTAGCAATTACTGCATGATTTATGAAATCTTGCAGATGGATGTCAAAATGAGTTTCCTTACCAGTTTTCGTAAGGAAAGGTTGTATGTGATACAATCAGAAAGGTTTTGTCGATCCTAAGGATGCTAAAAGGTATGCTAGCTCCAGCGATCCTTCTATGGACTGGAGTAAGCATCCCGGAGTTGGAATATGCATTTTGATAAGTGATCAAGATTTTGGGTTTATACAAAGTTTATGAGAAACTTGTATTTCCAAAGAAGTGAGTGGGAGCACTATAGAATTTCTGATGAGTATATGTTGTTGACATATTGTTGATCAGAAATAATGTAGAATTTTCTGGAAAGCATATAGGGTTATTTGAGAAGTGTTTTTCAAGTGAAAACCTGGATTAAGCTACTTGAACATTGAGCATCAAGATCTACAGGGATAGATCAAAAAACGCTTAATGGTACTTTCAAATGAGCACGTACCTTGACATGATCTTGAAGGTGTTCAAGATGGATCAGTCAAAGAAGGAGTTCTTGCCTGAGATGTAAGGTATGAAGTTAAGACTTAAAGCTCGACCACGGCAGAAAAGAGAGAAAGGACGAAGGTCGTCCCCTATGCTTTAGACGTAGGCCTTACAGTATGCTATGTTGTGTACCGCACCTGATGTGTGCCTTGCTACATATCTGGCGAGAGGGTACAAAGGTGATCAAGGATTGGATCATCAGATAGCGGTCAAAATTATCCTTAGAGGAATAAGGAAATGTTTCTCGATTATGGAGGTGATAAAGAGTTCGGCGTAAAGGTTTACGTCGATGCAAGCTTTAACACCTATCCGAATGACTCTGAGTAGCAAACCGGATACATATAGTGGAACAACCATTTGGAATAGCTCCAAGTGGAGCGCGGAAGCAGCATTTACAATATGACCTAGACATTTGCGAAGTACATACGGATCTGAAAGTTGTAGACCCGTTGACTAAAACCTCTCTCACAAGCAAAACATGATCAAACCCCAGAACTCATTGAGTCTTAATCACATGATGATGTGAACTAGTTTAATGACACTAGTAAACTCTTTGGATGTTGGTCACATGGTGATGTGACGTGTGAGTGTTAATCACATGACGATGTGAACTAGATTATTGACTCTAGTGCAAGTGGGAGACTGTTGGAAATATGCCCTAGAGGCAATAATAAATTAGTTATTATTATATCTCCTTGTTCATGATAATCGTTTTTTATCCATGCTATAATTGTATTGACAGGAAACTCAGATACATGTGTGGGTACATAGACAACACCATGTCCCTAGTAAGCCTCTAGTTGACTAGCTCGTTGATCAATAGATGGTTACGATTTCCTGACCATGGACATTGGATGTCGTTGATGACGGGATCACATCATTAGCAGAATGATGTGATGAACAAGACCCAATCCTAAGCCTAGCACAAAGATCGTGTAGTTCGTATGCTAAAGCTTTTCTAATGTCAAGTATCTTTTCCTTAGACCATGAGATTGTGCAACTCCCGGATACCGTAGGAATGCTTTGGGTGTACCAAATGTCACAATGTAACTGGGTGGCTATAAAGGTGCACTACAGGTATCTCCGAAAGTGTCTGTTGGGTTGGCATGAATCGAGACTGGGATTTGTCACTCCGTGTAAACGGAGAGGTATCTCTGGGCCCACTCGGTAGGACATCATCATAATGTGCACAATGTGACCAAGGGGTTGATCACGGGATGATGTGTTACGAAACGAGTAAAGAGACTTACCGGTAACGAGATTGAACAAGGTATCGGTATACCGACGATCGAATCTCGGGCAAGTACAATACCGCTAGACAAAGGGAATTGTATACGGGATTGATTGAGTCCTTGACATCATGGTTCATCCGATGAGATCATCATGGAACATGTGGGAGCCAACATGGGTATCCAGATCCCGCTGTTGGTTATTGACCGGAGATCGTCTCGGTCATGTATGCATGGTTCCCGAACCCGTAGGGTCTACACACTTAAGGTTCGATGACGCTAGGGTTATAAAGGAAGTTTGTATATGGTTACCGAATCTTGTTCGGAGTCCCGGATGAGATCCAGGACGTCACGAGGAGTTCCGAAATGGTCCGGAGGTAAAGATTTATATATGGAAAGTTGTTGTTCGGGTTCCGGGAAAAGTTCGGGTTTTTTTTGTATTGTACCGGGAAGCTTCCAGAAGGTTCCGGAGGATTCCGGAGGGGTCCAGAGGTCCGGAAATTGTTCCACCACGTCCAATACATCAGCATGGGCTGTAGGGGGGCGCCCTAGACTTAATGGGCCAGGGGCACCAGCCCCCCCAAGGCTCATGCGCATGGGAGAGGGGAAACCCTAAGGGGGAGGGCCTCCACTTGACTTGGGAGGCACTCCTCCCCCCTTGGCCGCCGCCCCCAACCCTAGATGAGATCTAGGGGGGCCGGCCCCCTCTGCCCCCACCTATAAATAGTGGAGGGGTGGGAGGGCAGCCGCCCCCAAGTTCTGGCGCAGCCCGCCCCCTCTCCCAAGTACTCCTCCTCTCCCGCGGTGCTTGGCGAAGCCCTGCAGGATTGCCACGCTCCTCCATCACCACCACGCCGTTGTGCTGCTGCTGGACGGAGTCTTCCTCAACCTCTCCCTCTCTCCTTGCTGGATCAAGGCGTGGGAGACGTCACCGGGCTGTACATGTGTTGAATGCGGAGGTGCCGTCCGTTCGACACTAGGATCTCCGGTGATTTGGATCACGACGAGTACGACTCCTTCAACCCCGTTCTCTTGAACGCTTCCGCTTAGCGATCTACAAGGGTATGTAGATGCACTCTCCTTCCCCTTGTTGCTAGTTACTCCATAGATTGATCTTGGTGATGCGTAGAAAATTTTGAATTTCTGCTACGTTCCCCAACAGCAGCAACAGTAAAGTAAATAAGGAAAGCACAATATGTGAGAAGCTCGTAGGCATTGGATCAGTGATGGATAATTATGTCGGATGTGATTCCTCATGTAATAGTTATAACATAGGGTGACACAGAACTAGCTCCAGTTCATCAATGTAATGTAGGCATGTATTCCGAATATAGTCATATGTGCTTATGGAAAAGAACTTGCATGACATCTTTTGTCCTACCCTCCCGTGGCAACGGGGTCCTAATGGAAACTAAGGGATATTAAGGCCTCCTTTTAATAGAGTACCGGACCAAAGCATTAACACAGAGTGAATACATGAACCCCTCAAACTACGGTCATCACTGAGAAGTATCCCGATTATTGTCACTTCGGGGTTGTCGGATCATAACACATAATAGGTGACTATAGACTTGCAAGATAGGATCAAGAACTCACATATATTCATGAAAATATAATAGGTTGAGATCTGAAATCATGGCACTCGGGCCCTAGTGACAAGCATTAAGCATAGCAAAGTCATAGCAACATCAATCTCAGAACATAGTGGATACTAGGGATCAAACCCTAGCAAAACTAACTTGATTACATGGTAAATCTCATCCAACCCATCACCGTGCAGCAAGCCTACGATGGAATTACTCACGCACGGCGGTGAGCATCATGAAATTGGTGATGGAGGATGGTTGATGATGACAACGGCGACGAATCCCCCTCTCCGGAGCCCCGAACGGACTCCAGATCAGCCCTCCCGAGAGAGATTAGGGCTTGGCGGCGGGTCCATATCGTAAAATGCGATGAAACTTTCTCTTTGATTTTTTTCTCCACGAAAGTAAATATATGGAGTTGGAGTTGAGGTCGCTGGACGTCTAGGGGGTCCACGAGGCAGGGGGCACGCCCAGGGGGAGGGGGCGGGCCCCCACCCTTGTGGACAGGGTGTGGGCCCCCTGACGCTAATTCTTTCGCCAGTATTTTTTATTTATTCTGAAAAGTTGCTCTGTGAATTTTCAGGTTATTCCGAGAACTTTTATCTCTGCACAAAAATAACACCATGGCAGTTCTGCTAAAAATAGCGCCAGTCCGGGTTAGTTCCATTCAAATCATGCAAGTTAGAGTCCAAAATAGGGGCAAAAGTTTTTGGAAAAGTAGATACGACGGAGACGTATCAACTCCCCCAAGCTTAAACCTTTGCTTGTCCCCAAGCAATTCAGTTGACAAACTGAAAGTGATAAAGAAAAACTTTTACAAACTCTGTTTGCTCTTGTTGTTGTAAATATGTAGAGCCAGCATTCAAGTTTTCAGCAAAGATTATGAACTAACCATATTCACAATGACACTTAGGTCTAATGTTTACTCATAGCAATGGCATAATCAACTAATAATAAAACTCGGACGACAACACTTTCTCAAAACAATCATAATATGATATAACAAGTTGGTTTCTCGCTAGCCCTTTCTGAGACTGCAAAACATAAATGCAGAGCACCTTTAAAGATCAAGGACTGACTAAACATTGTAATTCATGGTAAAAGAGATCCAGTCATAGTCATACCCAATATAAACTAATAGTAATGCATGCAAATGATAGCGGTGCTCTCCAGCGGGTGCTTTTTAATAAGAGGGTGATGACTCAACATAAAAGTAAATAGATAGGCCCTTTGCAGAGGGAAGCAGGGATTTGCAAAGGTGCCAGAGCTCGAATTTAAAATAGAGATGAATAACATTTTGAGCGGTATACTTTGACTGTCAACATAACAACTATGAGATCTCGATATCTTCCATGCTACACACATTATAGGTGGTTCCCAAATAGAATGGTAAAGTTTATACTCTCCCACCACCAACAAGCATCAATCCATGGCTTGCCCGAAACAACGGGTGCCTCCAACTAGCAACAATCTTGGGGGAGTTTTGTTTAATTATTTTTATTTGATTTGAGCATGGGACTGGGCATCCCGGTTACCAGCCATTTTCTCGTGAATGAGGAGAGGAGTCCACACCTCTTGAGAATAACCCACCTAGCATGGAAGATACAGACTACCCTAGTTGATACATGAGCTGCTCGAGCATACAAAACAGAATTTCATTTGAAGGTTTGGAGTTTGGCACATACAAATTTACTTGGAACAACAGGTAAATACCGCATATAGGAAGGTATGGTGGACTCATATGGAATAACTTTGGGGTTTATGGAGTTTGGATGCACAAGCAGTATTCTCGCTTAGTACAGGTGAAGGCTAGCAAAAGACTAGGAAGTGACCAACTGAGAGAGCGACAACAGTCATGAACATGCATTAAAATTAATCAACACTGAGTGCAAGCATGAGTAGGATATAATCCACCATGAACATAAATATCGTGAAGGCTATGTTGATTTTGTTTCAACTACATGCATGAACATGTTCCAAGTCAAGTCACTCGAATCATTCAAAAGAGAATACCACCCTATCATACCACATCACAACCATTTTAATAGCATGTTGGCACGCAAGGTAAACCATTATAAGCTCCTAGCTAATTAAGCATGGCATAAGCAACTATAATCTCTAATTGTCATTGCAAACATGTTTATTCATAATAGGCTGAATCAGGAATGATGAACTAATCATATTTACAAAAACAAGAGAGGTCGAGTTCATACCAGTTTCTCTCATCTCAGCCAGTCCATCATATATCGTCATTATTGCCTTTCACTTGCACGACCGAACAGTGTGTATAATAATAATAGTGCACGTGCATTGGACTAAGCTGGAATCTGCAAGCATTCAATTCAAGGGAGAAGACAAGATTAAATCAACAATCATGCATATGAGAGCCACTGAACATCTTCATTATGGTCGTCTCCTCTCGACCCCCAAAGGAAAGAAAAGAAATAAAACTATTTACATGGGAAAGCTCCCAACAAGTAAAAGAAGAAAGAGAAATCTTTTTGGGTTTTCATTTAATTACTACTACAAGCATGGAAAGTAAACTAACTAATCTTTTTGTTTTTTCTTAAGGTTTATCAAACACACAAGAAGAAAGCTAGAAAAAGAAATTAAACTAGCATGGGTAGTACAATGAAAAAGTATGAGCACCGACAACTAGAATGAGTGTATGAACATGAATGTAATGTCGGTGAGAAATACGTACTCCCTCAAGCTTAGGCTTTTGGCCGAAGTTGGTCTATGCCCATGGATCGGGGCTACTCTCCCCGGTATACTGAGGAGTGTCATCGTACTGCCACTGGCTGGCGATCCCCTCCGGATCCCACTGATAAGATGATGGTCGATAAGGGTCAAGTGGTGGTTCCGGCTCAGACTCTGGAGCTGATGTCTGGACACGGAGCACGTAGACGGCCTCCGGCAAGACAAGGTAATGGCCTGCAGTTAAATCAAATAAAGAGGGCGCAGGCAGGATAATAATCTCATTGTGTTTCTTATGAAATCTCAAATTATACAGATGCATCTTATCATCATTGTTAACAATAAACTCATGCGCTACCGTGCTCCTGTAATCTAAAAAGGTAGGGGGCAGCAATTTTTCCTCTTTCTCATAATGCCTAATAGGTACCTTGAAGTGTTTAGCAAGGCGTGCATCATAGATACCTCCAAAGATGGGACCCTTTGTACGGTTCAGGCTTAATTGTTTAGCAATAATAGCACCCATACTAACAGAGTTATCACGAAATAAGGCATGGAACAAAATAATATATAATATCAGGAACACTAAGGTTTCCACAGTTTCTGCGACCAATTAAGCATCGACTAGCAAATATGGCAAAGTAGCGTAAAACAAGAAAATGTATGCTAGTAATTCTTGCATCGGAAACCTTCCTCGATTCCCCTACAATAATAGTATCAATAAAACCATCCATATCTTTACGATGCGGTTCAACTAAGCTGCCCTCAAAGGGTATTTTGCAAACCGCGCAAAAATCACGTAATGACATCTCCCTAGCCAGATCATATAAATGAAAAGCTACTGAAGGAGGTGATTTCTTAGGATAATAGTAGAAGTTTTGCATGAAAGTATTGGTGAGTAAGAGACATTGTTTGATCCGGTCGTGGAGGAAGTCGGTGGGGCCAGCATTATCAGCCAAAGAATAAAAGTCATCATAAATCCCGGCTGCTCTCAAGAAATCATCACAAGGCCATTCACACGGCCGTACTTCCTCCACACGAGGAAGATTATACTTGGCCTTTTCATTCTCCTTAGTTTGTTTATCCTTAGAGCCTTGGCTAGAAGAGCCCCTCAAGAACAATCTCTTCATATTTTCTGAAAATTTCTGAATTTTTTAGCAACTCAAAATAAAAGTGAATCAAACTCAACAAATCTGATAGCAACTACTCCCACAAGTGCCTAGAGCCTATATCATGCATTAGAATTACTTGGGACCATATAAATTTGACATGCAAGCTCAAGAACAGGGTCACCTAGGCAGCAAAAATTTGTAATGAATAAAGCACTAGAATAAAAACTAATTGGACCATTGGAGGAGTCACATACCAAGGAACAACCTCCCAAAGCAGTTTTGTGAATGGAGCTTTGAGCAAGGAGATCGAAAATCGCAGCAAAATGAGCTAGAACTCGTGCTTGAGTTGGATGGTGATTTTTTTTGGAGGAAGATGAAGTGTGTGGGTGCAAGAATAAGTGGAGGGGCCACCATGGGCCCACGAGGCAGGGGGGTGCCCCCTTTAGGGGTGGGCGCGCCCTGGACCCTCGTGGACAGGTGCTTGCTCCCCTGCTGTGTTCTTAGTGCCACATATTCTCAAATATTCCAGAAACAATCATACTAAATTTGCAGGGCATTTGGAGAACTTTTATTTTCGGATATTTTTTATTGCATGGATAATTCAGAAAACAGACAGAAAATACTAATTTACTTTATTTAATCTAAATAACAGAAAGTAGAAGGAGGGTACAGAAGGTTGTGTCTTCTAATTTCATCCATCTCATGCTCATCAAAAGGAATCCACTAACAAAGTTGATCAAGTCTTGTTAACAAACTCATTCCGAATAACATGGAACCGAAGAAATTTCGAATAACACTAGGTTACCTCAACGGGGATATGAACATCCCCAATAATAAGAATATCATATTTCTTCTTTATAGTAGGTAGAGGAAATTCAAAACCTCCAATAATAATCGATGGAATTTTTCCAATAAAATTGATGCTATGAACTTGAGGTTGTTTCCTCGGAAAGTGTACCGTATGCTCATTACCATTAACATGGAAAGTGACATTGCCTTTGTTGCAATCAATAACAGCCCCTGCAGTATTCAAAAAGGGTCTACCAAGGATAATCGACATACTATCATCCTCGGGAATATCAAGAATAACAAAGTCCGTTAAGATAGTAACGTTTGCAACCACAACAGACACATCCTCGCAAATACCGACAGGTATAGCAGTTGATTTATCAGCCATTTGCAAAGATATTTCAGTAGGTGTCAACTTATTCAATTCAAGTCTACGATATAAAGAGAGAGGCATAACACTAACACCGGCTCCTAGATCACATAAAGCAGTTTTAACATAGTTTCTTTTAATGGAGCATGGTATAGTTGGTACTCCTGGATCTCCAAGTTTCTTTGGTATTCCACCCTTAAAAGTATAATTAGCAAGCATGGTGGGAATTTCATCTTTCGGTATCTTTCTTTTATTTGTAATAATATCTTTCATGTACTTAGCATAAGGATTCACTTTAAGCATATCAGTTAAGTGCATACGTAAGAAAATAGGTCTAATAATTTCAGCAAAGCGCTCAAAATCCTCATCATCCTTTGACTTGGATGGTTTAGGAGGAAAGGGCATGGGTTTCTGAACCCATGGTTCTCTTTCTTTACCGTGCTTCCTAGCAACAAAGTCTCTCTTATCATAACGTTGATTCTTTGATTGTGGGTGATCAAGATCAACAGCAGGTTCAATCTCTACATCATTATTATTGCTAGGTTGAGCATCAACATGAACATTATCATTAACATTATCACCAGATTCATGTTCATCACCAGATTGTGTTTCAGCATCAGAAATAGAAATATCATTGGGATTCTCAGGTGTGTCTGCAATAGGTTCACCAGAAGCATGCAAGGTCCTATCATTTTTATTTTTCTTCCTTTTGGAAGGACTAGGTGCATCTAAATTATTTCTCTGAGAATCTTGCTCAATTCTCTTAGGGTGGCCTTCAGGATACAAAGGTTCCTGAGTCATTTTACCAGTTCTAGTAGCCACTCTAACAACAAAATCATGTTTATTATTTAATTCATCGAGCAAATCACTTTGAGCTTTAAGTACTTGTTCTGCTTGAGTGGTAACCATAGAAGCATATTTACCAATGAGTTTAAGTTCACCTTTAACTCTAGCCATATAATCACTCAAGCGCCAATCATGTAAGCATTCTTCTTAATTCTCTACCAACATAAGCATTGAAATTTTCTTGTCTAGCCATAAAGTCATCAAATTCATCCAAACATTGGCTAGGAAACTTAGTAGACGAGATCTCAACTTTATCATATCTATAGAGAGAATTTACCTTTACTACCTGTGTCGGGTTATCAAGACCATGTGTTTCTTCAATATGTGGTAAATTAAGACCATGTATTTCTTCAACAAGAGGTAAATTCTTAACATCTCCAGCTTTAATACCTTTTTCTTTCATAGATTTCTTTGCCTCTTGCATATCTTCGGGACTGAGAAATAGAACACCCCTCTTCTTTGGAGTTGGTTTAGGAGTTGGCTCAGGAAGAGTCCAATTATTTTTATTAGTCAACATATTATTCAATAGCAATTCATCTTGATCGACTATTCTTTCCCTGAAAACACAACCAGCACAACTATCCAAGTGGTCTTTGGAAGCATCAGTTAGTCCATTATAAAAGATATCAAGTATTTCATTTTTCTTAAGAGGATGATCAGGCAAGGCATTAAGTAACCAGAGAAGCCTCCCCCAAGCTTGTGGGAGACTCTCTTCTTCAATTTGCACAAAATTATATATTTCCCTCAAGGCAGCTTGTTTCTTATGAGCAGGGAAATATTTAGCAGAGAAGTAATAAGTCATATCCTGGGGACTACGCACACAACCAGGATCAAGAGAAGTAAACCAAGTTTTAGCATCACCCTTTAATGAGAATGGTAATATCTTAAGGATATAATAGTAGCGGGATTTCTCATCATTAGTGAACAGGGTGACTATATCATTCAATTTAGTAAGATGTGCCAAAACAGTTTCAGATTCATAGCCATAAAAAGGATCAGATTCAACCAAAGTAATTATCTCAGGATCGACAGAGAATTCATAATCCTTTTCAGTAACAGAGATAGGTGAAGTAGCAAAAGCAGGGTCATATTTCATTCTAGCATTTAGAGATTTCTGTTCAAGTTTAGCTAATAACTTCTTAAGATCAGATCTATCATTGCAAGCAAGAATATCTCTAGTAGTTTCCTCATCCATAACATAACCCTCAGGAACAATAGGCAATTCATACTTAGGGGGAGAACCTTCATCATCACTATCTTCAATAATTTCATTCTCTCTAGCCCTAGCAAGTTGTTCATCAAGAAATTCACCTAATGGCACAGTAGTATCAATCATAGAAGTAGTTTCATCATAAGTATCATGCATAGTAGAAGTGGCATCATCAATAACATGTGACATATCAAAATTAATAGCAGAAGCAGGTTTAGGTGTCGCAAGCTTACTCATAACAGAAGGAGAATCAAGTGCAGAGCTAGATGGCAGTTCCTTACCTCCCCTCGTAGTTGTGGGATAAATCTTAGTTCTTTCGGCTTTCAAGTTCCTCATAGTGATCAGCAGATATAAATCCCAAGTGACTCAAAGAATAGAGCAATGCTCCCCGGCAACGGCGCTAGAAAATAGTCTTGATAACCCACAAGTATAGGGGATCGCAATAGTTTTCGAGGGTAGAGTATTCAACCCAAATTTATTGATTCGACACAAGGGGAGCCAAAGAATATTCTCAAGTATTAGCAGTTGAGTTGTCAATTCAACCACACCTGGATAACTTAGTATCTGCAGCAAAGTATTTAGTAGCAAATTAGTATGGAAGTAACGGTAACAGTGGCAAAAGTAACAGTAGCAGTTTTGTAGTAATTGTAATGGCAGCAACAGTAAAGTAAATAAGCAAAGCACAATATGTGAAGAGCTTGTAGACATTGGATCAGTGATGGATAATTATGTCGGATGCGATTCCTGATGTAATAGTTATAACATAGGGTGACACAGAACTAGCTCCAGTTCATCAATGTAATGTAGGCATTTATTCTGAATATAGTTATACGTGCTTATGGAAAAGAACTTGCATGACATCTTTTGTCCTACCCTCCCGTGGCAGCAGGGTCCTAATGGAAACTAAGGGATATTAAGGCCTCCTTTTAATAGAGTACTGGACCAAAGCATTAACACATAGTGAATACATGAACTCCTCAAACTACGGTCATCACTGAGAAGTATCCCGATTATTGTCACTTCGGGGTTGTCGGATCATAACACATAATAGGTGACTATAGACTTGCAAGATAGGATCAAGAACTCACATATATTCATAAAAACATAATGGTTCAGATCTGAAATCATGGCACTCGGGCCCTAGTGACAAGCATTAAGCATAGCAAAGTCATAGCAACATCAATCTCAGAACATAGCGGATACTAGGGATCAAACCCTAACAAAACTAACTTGATTACACGGTAAATCTCATCCAACCCATCACCGTCCAGCAAGCCCACGATGGAATTACTCATGCACGGCAGTGAGCATCATGAAATTGGTGATGGAGGATGGTTGATGATGATGACGGTGACGAATTTCACTCTCCGGAGCCCCGAACAGACTCCAGATCAGCCCTCCCGAGAGAGATTAGGGCTTGGCGGCGACTCCGTATTGTAAAGCATGATGAAACTTTCTCTCTGATTTTTTTCTCCGCGAAAGCAAATATTGTTGGAAATATGCCCTAGAGGCAATAATAAAATGGTTATTATTTTTGTTTCCTTGTTCATGATAATTGTCTATTATTCATGCTATAATTATATTGACCGGAAACCGCAATACATGTGTGAATACATAGACCACAACATGTCCCTAGTGAGCCTCTAGTTGACTAGCTTGTTGATCAACAGATGGTCATGGTTTCCTGACCATGGACATTGGATGTCATTGATAACGGGATCACATCATTAGGAGAATGATGTGATGGACAAGACCCAATCCTAAGCATAGCACAAGATCGTGTAGTTCGTTTGCTAAAAACTTTTCTAATGTCAAGTATCATTTCCTTAGACCATGAGATTGTGCAACTCCTGGATACCGTAGGAATGCTTTGGGTGTGCCAAACCTCACAACGTAACTGGGAGGCTATAAAGGTGCACTATGGGTATCTCCAAAAGTGTCTCTTGGGTTGGCACGAATCGAGACTGGGATTTGTCACTCCGTGAGACGGAGAGGTATCTCTGGGCCCACTCGGTAATGCTTCATCATAATGAGCTCAATGTGACTAAGTAGTTAGTCACGGGATCATGCATTACGGAACGAGTAAAGTGACTTGCCGGTAACGAGATTGAACGAGGTATTGGGATACCGAGGATCGAATCTCGGCCAAGTAACATTCCGATTGACAAAGGGAATTCCATACGGGATTGCTTGAATCCTTGACATCATGGTTCATCCGATGAGATCATCGTGGAACATGTGGGAGCCAACATGGGTATCCAGATCCCGCTGTTGGTTATTGACCGGAGAACGTCTCGGTCATGTCTGCATGGTTCCCGAACCCGTAGGGTCTACACACTTAAGGTTCGGTGACGCTAGAGTTGTTATAGGAAATAGTATGTGGTTACCGAAGGTTGTTCGAAGTCCCGGATGAGTTCCTGGACATGACGAGGAGCTCCGGAATGGTCCGAAATTGTTCCGGGGGTACCAGGTGATGACCAGCGTGTCCGAAAGGGGTTTCGGAGGCCCCGACAAGCGTTGGGGGGCCTTATGGGCCAAGGGGAGAGGGCACACCAGCCCACTAAGGGGCTGAGCGCCTCTCCCACCCCATCTCACGTAACCAGGAGATGTGGGGGCGCCACACCTAGGGCAGCCACCCCTCCCGGGTTGGGGGGCAAGTTTCCTAGGGGGTGGGGCGCCAAAACCCATCTAGGGTTTCCCCTATGGCCGTCGCCCCTCCCCTAGGGAACCCTAGGGCGCCTCCCCCTCCTCCCTTCCCCCTATATATAGTGCGGGAGAGAGAGGGCAGCCGCACCCTTCCCCTGGCGCAGCCCTCTCCCTCCTCCAACACCTCCTCCTCCTCCGTTGTGCTTGGCGAAGCCCTGCCAGAGAACCACGAGCTCCATCACCACCATGCCGTCGTGCTGTCGGAGTTCTCCCTCAACTTCTCCTCTACCCTTGCTGGATCAAGAAGAAGGAGACGTCCCCGGGCTGTATGTGTGTTGAACGCGGAGGCACCGCTGTTCGGTGCTTAGATCAGAGTCAACCGCGATCTGAATCGCTACGACTATGGCTCCTTCATTCGCGTTCTTGTAACGCTTCTGCTTAGCGATCTTCAAAGGTATGAAGATGCTCATCCTCTCCCTCTCTTGTTCCTAGAATCTCCATAGATTGATCTTGGTGTTGCGTAGAAAATTTTGAATTTCTGTTACGTTCCCCAACAGTGGCATCATGAGCTAGGTCTATTGCGTAGATTCTATGCACGAGTAGAACACAAGTAGTTGTGGGCGATGGTTTGCACAATTTGCTTACCGTTACTAGTCCTATCTTGATTCGGCGGCATTTGTGGGATGAAGCGGCCTGGACCGACCTTACACGTACGCTTACGTGAGACAGGTTCCACCGACTGACATGCACGTGTTGCATAAAGGTGGCTAGCGGGTGCCAGTCTCTCCCACTTTAGTCGGATCGGATTCGATGAAAAGGGTCCTTATGAAGGGTAAATAACAATTGGCATATCATCGTTGTGGCTTTTGCGTAGGTAAGAAACTTTCTTGCTAGAAACCCATAGCAGCCACGTAAAACATGCAACAACAATTAGAGGACGTCTAACTTGTTTTTGCAGGGTATGCTTTGTGATGTGGTATGTCCAAAAGGATGTGATGAATTATATATATGTGATGTATGAGATTGATCATGTTCTTGTAATAGGAATCACGACTTGCATGTCGATGAGTATGACAACCGGCTGGAGCCATAGGAGTTGTCTTAATTTATTGTATGACCTGCGTGTCATTGAATAATGCCATGTAATTACTTTACTTTATTGCTAAATCGTTAGCCGTAGTGGTAGAAGTAATAGTTGGCGAGACAACTTCATGAAGACACGATGATGGAGATCATGGTGTCATGCCGGTGACGAAGGTGATCATGTCGTGCCTCAAGATGGAGATCAAAGGCGCAAGATGATACTGGCCATATCATGTCACTTTATGATTTGCATGTGATGTTTGTCATATTTACAAATTATTTGCTTAGAACAACGGCAGCATAAATTAGATGATCCCTCACTAAAATTTCAAGAAAGTGTTCCCCCTAACTGTGCACCGCTGCGAAAGTTCGTTGTTTCGAAGCACCACGTGATGATAGGGTGTGATAGATTCTAACGTTCACATACAACGGGTGTAAGCCAGATTTACACACGCAAAACACTTAGGTTGACTTGACGAGCCTAGCATGTACAGACATGGCCTCGGAACACAAGAGACCGAAAGGTCGAACATGAGTCGTATAGTAGATACAATCAACATGGAGATGTTCACCGATGATGACTAGTCCGTCTCACGTGATGATCGGACACGGCCTAGTTGACTCGGATTATGTCTCACTTAGATGACTAGAGGGATGTCTATCTGAGTAGGAGTTCATTAGATGAACTTAATTATCATGAACATAGTCAAAAGGACTTTGCAAATTATGTCGTAGCTCGCACTTTAGTTCTATTATTTTAGATATGTTCATAGAGAAATTTTAGTTGAAAGTTGATAGTAGAAATTATGTGGACTGGGTCCGTAAATTGAGGATTGTCCTCATTATTGCGTAGAAGGATTATGTCCTTAATGCACCGCTCGGTGTGCTGAACCTCAAACGTTGTCTGTGGATGTTGCGAACATCTGACATACACGTTTTGATGACTACGTGATAGTTCAGTAATGTTAAACAGTTTAGAATTGGGGCACCGAAGACATTTTGAAACGTCGTGGAACATATGAGATGTTCCAAGAGCTGAAATTGGGATTTCAGGCTCGTGCCCACGTCAAGAGGTATGAGACCTCCGACGAGTTTCTTAGCCTACAAACTAAGGGAGAAAAGCTCAATCGTTGAGCTTGTACTTGTTGGGGAACGTTGCAGAAAATAAAAAATTTCCTACGGTTTCACCAAGATCCATCTATGAGTTCATCCAAGCAACGAGTGAAAGGAGAGATGCATCTACATACCACTTTGTAGATCGCGAGCGGAAGCATTCAAAAAGAACGAGGTTGAGGTAGTCGTTCTCGTCATGATCCTATCACCGGAGATCCTAGCGCCGAACGGACGGCACCTCCGCGTTCAACACACGTACGGTCAGCGTGACGTCTCCTCCGTCTTGATCCAGCAAGGGGGAAGGAGAGGTTGATGATGATCCAGCAGCACGACGGTGTGGTGGTGGATGCAGCAGAACTCCGGCAGGGCTTCGCCAAGCTGCTGCGGGAGGAGGACGAGGTGTAGCAGGGGAGGGAGGCGCCAAGACACAAGGGTGCGGCTGCCCTCCCCCTTGCCCTCCTTTATGTAGGCCCCCAGGGGGGCGCCGGCCCTGGGAGATGCAATCTCCCAAGGGGGCGGCGGCCAGGGGGGTGGAGTGCCCCCCAAGGCAAGTGGTGCGCCCCCCTCCTACCTGGGGTTTCCAACCCTAGGCGCAGGGGGGCCCAAGGGGGGGGGCGCACCTGCCCACTAGGGGTTGGTTCCCCTCCCACTTCAGCCCACGGGGCCCTCCGGGATAGGTGGCCCCACCCGGTGGACCCCCGGGACCCTTCCGATGGTCCCGGTACAATACCGGGTGACCCCGAAACTTTCCCGATGGCCGAAACAACACTTCCTATATAGTTTTGTTTACCTTCGGACCATTCCGGAACTCCTCGTGACGTCCGGGATCTCATCCGGGACTCCGAACAACATTCGGTTTGCTGCATACTCATATTCATACAACCCTAGCGTCACCGAACCTTAAGTGTGTAGACCCTACGGGTTCGGGAGACATGCAGACATGACCGAGACAGCTCTCCGGTCAATAACCAACAGCGGGATCTGGATACCCATGTTGGCTCCCACATACTCCTCGATGATCTCATCGGATGAACCACGATGTCGAGGGTTCGAGCAACCCCGTATACTATTCCCTTTGTTAGACGGTATGTTACTTGCCCGAGACTCGATCGTCGGTATCCCAATACCTCGTTCAGTCTCGTTACCGGCAAGTCACTTTACTCGTACCGTAATGCATGATCTCGTGACCAGACACTTCGTCACTTTGAGCTCATTATGATGATGCACTACCGAGTGGGCCCAGTGATACCTCTCCGTAACACGGAGTGACAAATCCCAGTCTCGATCCGTGTCAACCCAACAGACACTTTCGGAGATACCTGTAGTGCACCTTTATAGTGACCCAGTTACGTTGTGACGTTTGGTACACCCAAAGTACTCCTACGGTATCCGAGAGTTACATGTTCTCATGGTCTAAGGAAAAGATACTTGACATTGGAAAAGCTCTAGCAAAACGAACTACACGATCTTGTGCTATGCTTAGGATCGGGTCTTGTCCATCACGTCATTCTCCTAATGACGTGATCCCGTTGTCAATGACATCTAATGTCCATAGTCAGGAAACCATGACTATCTGTTTACCAACGAGCTAGTCAACTAGAGGCTTACTAGGGACGTATTGTGGTCTATGTATTCACACGTGTATTACGATTTCCGGATAATACAATTATAGCATGAATAAAAGACAATTATCATGAACAAGGAAATATAATAATAATCCTTTTATTATTGCCTCTAGGGCATATTTCCAACAGTCTCCCACTTGCACTAGAGTCAATAATCTAGTTACATTGTGATGAATCGAACACCCATAGAGTTCTGGTGCTGATCATGTTTTGCTCGCGGAAGAGGTTTAGTCAACGGATCTGCGACATTCAGATCCGTATGCATTTTGCAAATTTCTATGTCTGCATCTTGAACATTTTCACGGATGGAGTTGAAACGACGCTTGATGTGCCTGGTCTTCTTATGAAACCTGGGCTCCTTGGCAAGGGCAATAGCTCCAGTGTTATCACAGAAGAGTTTGATCGGCCCCGACGCATTGGGTATGACTCCTAGGGTCGGTGATGAACTCCTTCACCCATATTGCTTCATGTGCTGCCTCCGAGGCTGCCATGTACTCCGCTTCACATGTAGATCCCGACACGAAGCTCTGCTTGCAGCTGCACCAGCTTACTGCCCCACCATTCAACATATACACGTATCCGGTTTGTGACTTCGAGTCATCCAGATCTGTGTCGAAGCTAGCGTCGACGTAACCCTTTACGACGAGCTCTTCGTCACCTCCATAAACGAGAAACATGTCCTTTGTCCTTTTCAGGTACTTCAGGATATTCTTGACCGCTGTCCAGTGTTCCTTGCCGGGATTACTTTGGTACCTTCCTACCAAACTTACGGCAAGGTTTACATCAGGTCTGGTACACAGCATGGCATACATAATAGATCCTATGGCTGAGGCATAGGGGATGACACTAATCTCTTCTTTATCTTTTGCCGTGGTCGGACATTGAGCCGTGCTCAATTTCACACCTTGCAGTACAGGCAAGAACCCTTTCTTGGACTGATCCATATTGAACTTCTTCAAAATCTTATCAAGGTATGTGCTTTGTGAAAGACCTATGAGGCGTCTCGATCTATCCCTATAGATCTTGATGCCTAATATGTAAGCAGCTTCTCCAAGGTCCTTCATTGAAAAACACTTATTCAAGTAGGCCTTAATGATGTCCAAGAATTCTATATCATTTCCCATCAAAAGTATGTCATCTACATATAATATTAGAAATGCTACAGAGCTCCCACTCACTTTCTTGTAAACGCGGGCTTCTCCATAAGTCTGCATAAACCCCAACGTTTTGATCATCTCATCAAAGCGAATGTCCCAACTCCGAGATGCTTGCACCAGCCCATAAATGGATCGCTGGAGCTTGCACACTTTGTTTGCATTCTCAGGATCGACAAAACCTTCCAGCTGCATCATATACAGCTCTTCCTTAAGATAGCCGTTAAGGAATGATGTTTTGACGTCCATCTGCCATATCTCATAATCATAGTATGCGGCAATTGCTAACATGATTCGGACGGACTTAAGCTTTGCTACAGGAGAGAAAGTCTCATTGTAGTCAATCCCTTGAACTTGCCGATAACCCTTAGCGACAAGTCGAGCTTTATAGATGGTGACATTACCATCCGCGTCCGTCTTCTTCTTAAAGATCCATTTGTTTTCTATCACTCGCCGATCATCGGGCAAGTCAGTCAAAGTCCATACTTTGTTTTCATACATGGATTCTATCTCGGATTGCATGGCTTCTAGCCATTTGTTGGAATCTGGACCCGCCATCGCTTCTTCATAGTTCGAAGGTTCACCGTTGTCTAACAACATGATTACCAGGACAGGGTTGCCATACCACTCTGGTGTGGAACATGTCCTTGTGGACCTACGAAGTACAGTAGCAACTTGATCAGAAGTACCTTGATCATCATCATTAATTTCCTCTCCAGTCGGTGTAGGCACCACAAGAACATTTTCCTGAGCTGCACTACTTTCCGGTTCAAGAGGTAGTACTTCATCAAGTTCTACTTTCCTCCCACTTACTCCTTTCGAGAGAAACTCTTTTCCCAGAAAGGATCCGTTCTTGGCAACAAAGATCTTGCCCTCGGATCTTAAGTAGAAGGAATACCCAATGGTTTCCTTAGGGTATCCTATGAAGACGCATTTTTCCGACTTGGGTTCGAGCTTTTTAGGTTGAAGTTTCTTGACATAAGCATCGCATCCCCAAACTTTTAGAAACGACAACTTAGGTTTCTTCCCAAACCATAATTCATACGGTGTTGTCTCAACGGATTTAGACGGTGTCCTATTTAAAGTTAATGTAGTTGTCTCTAGAGCGTATCCCCAAAATGATAGCGATAAATCAGTAAGAGACATCATAGATCGCACCATATCCAGTAGAGTGCGATTACGATGTTCGGACACACCGTTACGCTGAGGTGTTCCAGGCGGCGTGAGTTGTGAAACGATTCCACTTTTTCTTAAGTGTGTACCAAATTTGTGATTTAAATATTCTCCTCCATGATCCGATCGTAAGAATTTTATCTTTCGGTCATGTTGATTCTCTACTTCATTCTGAAATTCCTTGAACTTTTCAAAGGTCTCAGACTTGTGTTTCATCAAGTAGACATACCCATATCTACTCAAGTCATCAGTGAGAGTGAGAACATAACGATATCCTCCGCGAGCCTCAACGCTCATTGGACCGCACACATCGGTATGTATGATTTCCAATAAGTTGGTTGCTCGCTCCATTGTTCCGGAGAACAGAGTCTTGGTCATTTTACCCATGAGGCATGGTTCGCACATGTCAAATGATTCATAATCGAGAGACTCTAAAAGTCCATCAGTATGGAGCTTCTTCATGCGCTTGACACCTATGTGACCAAGGCGGCAGTGCCACAAGTATGTGGGACTATTGTTATCAACTTTACATCTTTTGGTATTCACACTATGAATATGTGTAACATTATGCTCGAGATTCATTAAGAATAAACCATTGACCATCGGGGCATGACCATAAAACATATCTCTCATATAAATAGAACAACCATTATTCTCGGATTTAAATGAGTAGCCATCTCGTATCAAACGAGATCTAGATACAATGTTCATGCTCAAACTTGGCACTAAATAACAATTATTGAGGTTTAAAACTAATCCCGTAGGCAAATGTAGAGGTAGCGTGCCGACGGCGATCACATCGACCTTGGAACCATTCCCGACGCGCATCGTCACCTCGTCCTTCGCCAGTCTCCGCTTATTCCGCAGCTCCTGCTGTGAGTTGCAAATGTGAGCAATGGCACCGGTATCAAATACCCAGGAGTTACTACGAGTACTGGTAAGGTACACATCAATTACATGTATATCAAATATACCTTTAGTGTTTCCGGCCTTCTTGTCCGCTAAGTATTTGGGGCAGTTCCGTTTCCAGTGACCCTTCCCTTTGCAATAAAAGCACTCAGTCTCAGGCTTGGGTCCATTCTTTGACTTCTTCCCGGCAACTGGCTTACCGGGCACGGCAACATCTTTGCCGTCCTTCTTGAAGTTCTTCTTACCCTTGCCCTTCTTGAACTTAGTGGTCTTATTGACCATCAACACTTGATGTTCTTTCTTGATTTCAACCTCTGCTGACTTCAGCATTGAAAATACCTCAGGAATGGTCTTCACCATCCCCTGCATATTGTAGTTCAGCACAAAGCTCTTGTAGCCTGGTGGGAGCGACTGAAGGATTCTGTCAATGACCGCCTCGTCCGGGAGGTTGATCTCCAACTGGGACAGGCGGTTGTGCAACCCAGACATTTTGAGTATGTGCCCACTGACAGAACTGTTTTCCTCCATCTTACAACTATAGAACTTGTCGGAGACTTCATATCTCTCGACCCGGGCATGAGCTTGGAAAACCATTTTCAGCTCCTCGAACATCTCATATGCTCTGTGCTTCTCAAAACGCTTTTGGAGCCCCGGTTCTAAGCTGTAAAGCATGCCGCACTGAACGAGGGAGTAATCATCAGCACGTGATTGCCAAGTGTTCATAACGTCTTGGTTCTCTGGGATGGGTGCTTCACCTAGCGGTGCATCTAGGACATAATCTTTCTTGGCTGCTATGAGGATGATCCTCAGGTTCCGGACCCAGTCCGAATAGTTGCTGCCATCATCTTTCAGCTTGGTTTTCTCTAGGAACGCGTTGAAGTTCATGTTGACATGAGCGTTGGCCATTTGATCTACAAGACATATTTTGCAAAAGTTTTAGACTAAGTTCATGATAATTAAGTTCATCTAATCAAATTATTTAATGAATTTTCCCACTTAGGTTAGACATCCCTCTAGTCATCTAAGTGTTACACGATCCGAGTCGACTAGGCCCTGTCCGATCATCACGTGAGACGGACTAGTCATCATCGGTGAACATCTCCATGTTGATCGTATCTTCCATACGACTCATGTTCGACCTTTCGGTCTCTGTGTTCCGAGGCCATGTCTGTACATGCTAGGCTCGTCAAGTTAACCCTAAGTGTTCTGCATGTGTAAATCTGTCTTACACCCGTTGTATGTGAACGTAAGGATCTATCACACCCGATCATCACGTGGTGCTTTGAAACGATGAACTTTAGCAACGGTGCACAGTTAGGGGGAACACTTTCTTGAAATTATTATAAGGGATCATCTTATTTACTATCGCCGTTCTAAGTAAACAAGATGCATAAAACATAATAAACATCACATGCAATTATATAGTAGTGACATGATATGGCCAATATCATATAGCTCCTTCGATCTCCATCTTCGGGGCTCCATGATCATCTTCGTCACCGGCATGACACCATGATCTCCATCATCATGATCTCCATCATTGTGTCTTCATGAAGTTGTCACGCCAACGACTACTTCTACTTCTATGGCTAACACGTTTAGCAATAAAGTAAAGTAATTTACATGGCGTTCTTCAATGACACGCAGGTCATACAAAAATAAAGACAACTCCTATGGCTCCTGCCGGTTGTCATACTCATCGACATGCAAGTCGTGATTCCTATTACAAGAACATGATCTCATACATCACAATATATCATTCATCATTCATCACAACTTCTGGCCATATCACATCACATGACAATTGCTGCAAAAACAAGTTAGACGTCCTCTAATTGTTGTTGCATCTTTTACGTGGCTGCAATTGGGTTCTAGCAAGAACGTTTTCTTACCTACGAATAACCACAACGTGATTTTGTCAACTTCTATTTACCCTTCATAAGGACCATTTTCATCTAATCCGCTCCAACTAAAGTAGGAGAGACAGACACCCGCTAGCCACCTTATGCAACTAGTGCATGTCAGTCGGTGGAACCTGTCTCACGTAAGCGTACGTGTAAGGTCGGTCCGGGCCGCTTCATCCCACAATACCGCTGAAGCAAGAAAAGACTAGTAGCAGCAAGCAAGTTGACAAGATCTACGCCCACAACAAAATTGTGTTCTACTCGTGCAATAGAGAACTACGCATAGACCTAGCTCATGATGCCACTGTTGGGGAACGTTGCAGAAAATAAAAAATTTCCTATGGTTTCACCAAGATCCATCTATGAGTTCATCCAAGCAACGAGTGAAAGGAGATATGCATCTACATACCACTTTGTAGATCGCGAGCGGAAGCGTTCAAAAAGAACGAGGTTGAGGTAGTCGTTCTCGTCATGATCCTATCACCGGAGATCCTAGCGCCGAACGGACGGCACCTCCGCGTTCAACACACGTACGGTCAGCGTGACGTCTCCTCCGTATTGATCCAGCAAGGGGGAAGGAGAGGTTGATGATGATCCAGCAACACGACGGCGTGGTGGTGGATGCAGCAGAACTCTGGCAGGGCTTCGCCAAGCTGCTGCGGGAGGAGGACGAGGTGTAGCAGGGGAGGGAGGCGCCAAGACACAAGGGTGCGGCTGCCCTCCCCCTTGCCCTCCTTTACATAGGCCCCCAGGGGGGGCGCCGGCCCTGGGAGATGCAATCTCCCAAGGGGGCGGCGGCCAGGGGGGGTGGAGTGCCCCCCAAGGCAAGTGGTGCGTCCCCCCCACCTAGGGTTTCCAACCCTAGGCGCAGGGGGGGCCAAGGGGGGGCGCACCAGACCACTAGGGGCTGGTTCCCCTCCCACTTAAGCCCATGGGGCCCTCCGGGATAGGTGGCCCCTCCCGGTGGACCCCCGGGACCCTTCCGGTGGTCCCGGTACAATACCGGGTGACCCCGAAACTTTCCCGATGGCCGAAACAGCACTTCCTGTATAGTTTTCTTTACCTCTGGACCATTCCGGAACTCCTCGTGACGTTCGGGATCTCATCCGGGACTCCGAACAACATTCGGTTTGCTGCATACTCATATTCATACAACCCTAGCGTCACCGAACCTAAAGTGTGTAGACCCTACGAGTTCGGGAGACATGCAGACATGACCGAGACAGCTCTCCGGTTAATAACCAACAGCGGGATCTGGATACCCATGTTGGCTCCCACATACTCCTCGATGATCTCATTGGATGAACCACGATGTCGAGGGTTCGAGCAACCCCGTATACTATTCCCTTTGTCAGACGGTATGTTACTTGCCCGAGACTCGATTGTCGATATCCCAATACCTCGTTCAGTCTCGTTACCGGCAAGTCACTTTACTCGTACCGTAATGCATGATCCCATGGCCAGACACTTGGTCACTTTGAGCTCATTATGATGATGCACTACCGAGTGGGCCCAGTGATACCTCTCCGTAACACGGAGTGACAAATCCCAGTCTCGATCCGTGTCAACCCAACAGACACTTTCGGAGATACCAGTAGTGCACCTTTATAGTCACCCAGTTACGTTGTGACGTTTGGTACACCCAAAGCACTCCTACGGTATCCGGGAGTTACACGATCTCATGGTCCAAGGAAAAGATACTTGACATTGGAAAAGCTCTAGCAAAACGAACTACACGATCTTGTGCTATGCTTAGGATTGGGTCTTGTCCATCACGTCATTCTCCTAATGACGTGATCCCGTTGTCAATGACATCTAATGTCCATAGTGAGGAAACCATGACTATCTATTGACCAACGAGCTAGTCAACTAGAGGCTTACCAGGGACGTATTGTGGTCTATGTATTCACACGTGTATTACGATTTCCGGATAATACAATTATAGCAGGAATAAAAGACAATTATCATGAACAAGGAAATATAATAATAATCCTTTTATTATTGCCTCTAGGGCATATTTCCAATAGTACTCAGATTGTCTGGGTACGACAATCACTTGAATCGAGTGGGAGTTAATCTTCCAGATGAGATAGTGATGTTTCTCCAAAGTCATTGCCACCAAGCTACTAGAGCTTCGTGATGAACTATAACATATCAGGGATAGATATGATGATCCTTGAAATATTCGCGATGTTTGACACCGCAAAAGTAGAAATCAAGAAGGAGCATCAATTGTTGATGGTTAGTGAAACCACTAGTTTCAAGAAGGGCAAGGGCAAGAAGGGATACTTCATGAAACGGCAAATCAGCTGCTGCTCTAGTGAAGAAACCCAAGGTTGAACCCAAACCCGAGACTAAGTGCTTCTGTAATAAGGGGAACGGTCACTGGAGCAGAATTACCCTAGATACTTGGTAGATAAGAAGGCAGGCAAGGTCAACAGAAGTATATTGGATATACATTATATTAATGTGTACTCTACTAGTAATCCTAGTAGCACCATGGTGATAGATACTGGTTCGGTTGCTAAGTGTTAGTAACTCGAAATAAAAGGCTACAGAATAAACGGAGACTAGCTAAAGGCAAGGTGACGATATGTGTTGGAAGTATTTCCACGGTTGATGTGATCAAACATCGCACGCTCCCTCTACCATCGAGATCGGTGTTAAACCTAAATAATTATTATTTGGTGTTTGCGTTGAGCATAGACATGATTGGATTATGTCTATCGCAATATGGTTATTCAGTTAAGGAGAATAATGGTTACTCTGTTTATTTGAATAATACCTTCAATGGTCTTGCACCTAAAATGAATGGTTTATTGAATCTCGATCATAGTGATACACATGTTCATGCCAAAAGATATAAGATAGTAATGATAGTACCACCTACTTGTGGCACTGCCATGTAAGTCATATTGGTATAAAACGCATGAAGAAGCTCCATGTTGATGGATCTTTGGACTCACTCGTTTTTGAAAAGTTTGAGACATGCGAACCATGTCTATTGGTATGTATGCATGAAGAAACTCCATGCAGATGGATCGTTTGGACTCACTTGATTTTGAATCACTTGAGACATGCAAATCATACCACATGGGCAAGATGACTGAAAAGCCTCGTTTTTCAGTAAGATGGAACAAGAAAGCAACTTGTTGGAAGTAACATATTTTGATGTGTGTAGTCCAATGAGTGCTGATGCATGCAGTGGATATCGTCATGTTCTCACTTCACATATGATTTGAGTAGATGTTGAGTATATTTACTTGATGAAACACAAGTCTGAATTATTGAGAGGTTCAAGTAATTTCAGAGTGAAGTTGAAGATCTTCGTGACAAGAGGATAAAATGTCTATGATATGATCATAGAGATGAATATCTGAGTTGCGAGTTTGGTACACAATTGAGACATTGTGGAAATTGTTTCACAATTAACACCGCCTGGAACACCATAGTGTGATGGTGTGTCCGAACATCATAGATGCACCTTATTGGATATGGGGCATACCATGATGTCTCTTATCGAATTACCACTATCGTTCATGGGTTAGGCATTAGAGACAACCACATTCACTTTAAATAGGGCACCACGTAATTCCGTTGAGATGACACCGTATGAACTATGGTTTAGAGAAACCTAAGCTGTGGTTTCTTGAAAGTTTGGGGCTGCGACGCTTATGTGAAAAAGTTTCATCCTGATAAGCTCGAACCCAAAGAGGATAAATACATCTTCATAGGACACCCAAAACAGTTGGGTATACCTCCTATTTTAGATCCGGAAGCAAAAGTGATTGTTTCTAGAAACGGGTCCTTTCTCGAGGAAAGGTTTCTCTTGAAAGAATTTAGTGGGAGGATGGTGGAGACTTGATGAGGTTGTTGAACCATCACTTCAACTAATGTGTGGTAGGGCACAGGAAGTTGTTCCTGTGGCACCTACACCAATTGAAGTAGAAGCTTATGATAGTGATCATGAAACTTCGGATCAAGTCACTACCAAACCTCGTAGGTCGACAAGGATGCGTACTGCTTCAGAGTGGTACGTAATCCTGTCTTGGAGGTCATGTTGCTAGACAACAATGAACCTACGAGCTATGGAGAAGCGATGGTGGGCCCGGATTCCGATGAATGGCTCGAGGCCATAAAATCCGAGAGAGGATCTATGTATGAAAACAAAGTGTAGACTTTGGCAGAACTACCCGATGGTCGTAAGGCTGTTGAGTACAGATGGATTTTAGAAGGAAGACGGACAATGATGGTAAGTGTCACCATTAAGAAAGCTCGACTTGTCGTTAAGATGTTTTCCGACAAGTTCAAGGAGTTGACTGCGATGAGACTTTCTCACTCGTAGCGATGCTAAAGAGTCTGTTGGAATTATATTAGCAGTTACTGCATGATTTATGAAATCTTGCAGATAGGATGTCAAAACATTGTTTCCTCGATGATATTCTTGAGGAAAGGTTGTATGTGATACAACCAAAAGCTTTTGTCAATCCTAAAAGATGCTAACAAGTATGCAAAGCTCCAGCAATCCTTCTAAGGACTGGAGTAAGCATCTCGGAGTTGGAATATACGCTTTGATGAGATAATCAAAGATTTTGGGTTTATACAAGGTTTATGAGAAACTTGTATTTCCAAAGAAGAGAGTGGGACCACTATAGAATTTCTGATGAGTATATGTTATTAACATATTGTTGATCAGAAATGATGTAGAATTTCTGGACAACATATAGGGTTATTTGAAAAGTGTTTTTCAATGGAAAACCTGGATTAAGCTACTTGAACATTGAGCATCAAGATCTATAAGGATAGATCAAAAACGCTTAATAGTACTTTCAAATAAATACATACCGTGACAAGATTTTGAAGGAGTTCAAAATAGATCGGCAAAGAAAGAGTTCTTGGCTGTGTTATAAGGTGTGAATATTGAGTAAGACACAAGACATGACCACGGCAGAAGAGAGAGAAAGGATGAAGGTCGTCCCCTATGCTTCAGACGTAGGCTCTATAGTATGCTATACTGTGTACCGCACCTGAAGTGTGCCTTGCCATGAGTCAGTCAAGGGGTACAAGAGTGATCCGGGAATAGATCACAGGACACTGGTCAAACTTATCCTTAGTAACTAGTGGATAAGGAATTTTCTCAATTATGGAGGTGGTAAAAGAGTTCATCGTAAAGGTACGCCAATGCAAACTTTGACACTAATCCGGATTATTCTAAGTAGTAATCCGGATTCGTATAGTAGAACAGTTATTTGGAATAGCTCCAAATAGAGCGTGGTAGCTACATCTAGGAGATGACATAGAGATTTGCAAAGCACACACGGATCTGAAAGGTTCAGATCCGTTGACTAATAACCTCTCTCACAAGCGAGATATGATCAAACCCCATGGGTGTCGATTCATTACAATCACATAGTGATGTGAACTAGATTATTGACTCTAGTGCAAGTGGGAGACTGTTGGAAATATGCCCTAGAGGCAATAATAAAATGGTGATTATTGTATTTCCTTGTTCATGATAATTGTCTATTATTCATGCTATAATTGTATTGACCGGAAACCGCAATACATGTGTGAATACATAGACCACAACATGTCCCTAGTGAGCCTCTAGTTGACTAGCTTGTTGATCAATAGATGGTCATGGTTTCCTGACCATGGACATTGGATGTCATTGATAACGGGATCACATCATTAGGAGAATGATGTGATGGACAAGACCCAATCCTAAGCATAGCACAAGGTCGTGTAGTTCATTTGCTAAAAGCTTTTCTAATGTCAAGTATTATTTCCTTAGACCATGAGATTGTGCAACTCCCGGATACCGTAGGAATGCTTTGGGTGTGCCAAACGTCACAACGCAACTGGGTGGCTATAAAGGTGCACTACGGGTATCTCCGAAAGTGTCTGTTGGGTTGGCACGAATCGAGACTGGGATTTGTCACTCCGTGAGACGGAGAGGTATCTCTGGGCCCACTCGGTAATGCATCATCATAATGAGCTCAATGTGACTAAGTAGTTAGTCACGGGATCATGCATTACGGAACGAGTAGAGTGACTTGCCGGTAACGAGATTGAACGAGGTATTGGGATACTGACGATCGAATCTCGGGCAAGTAACATACCGATTGACAAAGGGAATTGCATACGGGATTGCTTGAATCCTTGACATCGTGGTTCATCCGATGAGATCATCGTGGAACATGTGGGAGACAACATGGGTATCCAGATCCCGCTATTGGTTATTGACCGGAGAACGTCTCGGTCATGTCTGCATGGTTCCCGAACCCGTAGGGTCTACACACTTAAGGTTCGGTGATGCTAGAGTTGTTATGGGAAATAGTATGTGGTTACCGAAGGTGTATGTGATTACCGAAGGTTGTTCGGAGTCCCAGATGAGATCCCGGACATGACGAGGAGCTCCGGAATGGTACGAAGGTGAAGATCGGTATATTGGACGAAGGGTATTGAAGTCTAAAATTGTTCTGGGGGTACCAGGTGATGACTAGCGTGTCCGAAAGGGGTTTCGGAGGCCCGGCAAGCGTTGGGGGGCCTTATGGGCCAAGGGGAGAGGGCACATCAGCCCACTAAGGGGCTGAGCGCCCCTACCACCCCATCTCAGGTAACCAGGAGATGTGGGGGCGCCACCCCTAGGGCAGCCGCCCCTCCCGGCTTGGGGGGCAAGTTTCCTAGGGGGTGGGGGCGCCAAAACCCATCTAGGGTTCCCCTATGGCCGCCGCCCCTCCCTAGGGAACCTTAAGGCGCCTCCCCCTCCTCCCTTCCCCTATATATAGTGAGGGAGAGAGAGGGTAGCCGCACCCTTCCCCTGGCGCAGCCCTCTCCCTCCTCCAACACCTCCTCCTCCTCCGTAGTGCTTGGCGAAGCCTTGCCGGAGAACCATGAGCTCCATCACCACCATGTCGTCGTGCTGTCGGCGTTCTCCCTCAACTTCTCCTCTACCCTTGCTGGATCAAGAAGGAGGAGACGTCCCCGGGATGTACGTATGTTGAACGTGGAGTCACTCCTGTTCGGTGCTTAGATCGGAGTCAACCGCGATCTGAATCGCTACGAGTACGACTCCTTCATCCTCGTTCTTGTAACGCTTCCGCTTAGCGATCTTCAAAGGTATGAAGATACTCATCCTCTCCCTCTCTTGTTGCTAGAATCTCCATAGATTGATCTTGGTGTTGCGTAGAAAATTTTGAATTTCTGCTACGTTCCCCAACAAATATATGGAGTTGGAGTTGAGGTCGGTGGACGTCCAGGGGGCCCACGAGGCATGGGGGCGCGCCCAGGGGAGGGGACGCACCCCCACCCTCGTGGACAGGGTGTGGGCCCCCTGACGCTAATTCTTCCGCCAGTATTTTTTATTTATTCTGAAAAGTTGCTCCATGGATTTTCAGGTCATTCCGAGAAATTTTATTTCTGCACAAAAATAACACCATGGCAGTTCTGCTGAAAACAGCGTCAGTCCGGGTTAGTTCCATTCAAATCATGCAAGTTAGAGTCTAAAACAAGGGCAAAAGTATTTGTAAAAGTAGATACGACGGAGACGTATCAGTGAGATGTCTCGGTCATGACTACATGATTCTCGAACCGTCCTCCCTCCTCCTCTGGCATCCCTCCTTGATCTCCCTCCTCCAGCCGCCATCCTCCCTCCTCCGGCTGCCATCCTCCCTCCTCCTCTCGCCTTTCTCCTCCCTCCTCCCCAGGGCCGGTCCTGAGATTTTTGGGGCCCAGGGCCAAACTAAATCTTGGGGCCCCTTAATAAAAATGCCATAACATATGTAATCCCTGCATTTATGGTTATGGCGGGTGGGTGCCTCATAGATTGACCTTGGCGTGCGGTGTTGGGAACGTAGCATGCAATTTCAAAATTTCCTACGCTCATGCAAGATCTATCTAGGAGATGCATAGCAACAAGAGGGGGAGAGTGTGTCTACGTACCCTTGTAGACCGTAAGTGCAAGCGTTTGACAACGCAGTTGATGTAGTCGAACTTCTTCTAGCTCCGACCGATCAAGTTACGAACGTATGGCACATCCGAGTTATGCACACATTTAGCTCGATGTCGTCCCTCGCCTTCTTGATCCAGGAAGATGTCGAGGAAGTAAATGAGTTCCGTTAGCACGACGACGTGGTGACAGTGATGGTGAAGTGATCCGCGTAGGGCTTCGCCTAAGCACCGCGAGAGTATGACCGGGGTGTAAACTGTGGAGGGGGGCGCCACACACGGCTAACAATTGATGTCGTGTGTTCTAGGCGCCCCCCTCCCCACATATATATAGGTTGGAGGGGAGGGAAGGCAGCAAGGGGGCGCCCCAAGTAGGTCGAATCCTACTTTGGGTCTTTCCCAGTTCGGCCTCCCCCCTTCCATAATTACTGGAGAAGAAAAGGGAAGGGGGGAGAGAGAAGGAAGGGGGGCGAACCCCCTCTTCTCCTTCTCCTATTCGGCCTCCTTCCATAGGGGGGTGTGCCTCCCCTTGTGGGCTGGTGCGCTCCCCTCTCATGGCCCATATGGCCCATATCTTCTCCCCGGGGGTTCCGGTAACCCCTCTGATACTCCGATATGTACCTGGTACCCTCCAGAACACTTCCGGTGTCCGAATACTACCGTACTAGATATCAATCTTTAACTCTCAACCATTTCGAGACTCCTTGTCATGTCTGTGATCTCATCCGGGATTCCGAACAACATTTGGTCACCAAATCACATAACTCATATAATACAATATCGTCATCGAACGTTAAGCGTGCGGACCCTACGGGTTCGAGAACTATGTAGACATGACCGAGACGCCTCTCCGGTCAATAACCAATAGCGGAACCTGGACGCTTATATTGGCTCCCACATATTCTACGAAGATCTTTATCGGTCGAACCGTTATGACAACATACGTTATTCTCTTTGTCATCGGTATGTTACTTGCCCGAGATTCGATCATGGGTATCTCCACACCTAGTTCAATTTCGTTACCGGCAAGTCTCTTTACTCGTTCCGTAATACATCATCCTGCAAATAACTCATTAGTCACTTTGCTTGCAAGGCTTCTTATGATGTGTATTACCGAGAGGGCCTAGAGACACCTCTCCGATACTCGGAGTGACAAATGCTAATCTTGATCTATGCCAACCCAACAAACACCTTCGAAGATACCTGTAGAGCATCTTTATAATCACCCAGTTACGTTGTGACATTTGATAGCACACAAGGCATTCCTCCGGTATCCGAAAGTTGCATAATCTCATAGTCGAAGGAATATGTATTTGACATGAAGAAAGCAATGGCAATAAAACTGAATGATCATAATGCTAGGCTAACAAATGGGTCTTGTCCATCACATCATTCTCCTAATGATGTGACCCCGTTTATCAAATGACAACACATGTCTATGGTTAGGAAACTTAACCATCTTTGATCAACGAGCTAGTCTAGTAGAGGCTTAGTAGGGACACACTATTTTGTCTATGTATCCACACATGTATCAAGTTTCCAGTTAATACAATTCTACATGAATAGTAAACATTTCTCATGAAATAAGGAAATATAAAATAACAACTTTATTATTGCCTCTAGGGCATATTTTTCCTTCAGTCTCCCACTTGCACTAGAGTCAATAATCAAGATTACATTGTAATGATTCTAACACCCATGGAGTCTTGGTGTTGATCATGTTTTGCTCGTGGAAGAGGTTTTTAGTCAATGGGTCTGCTATATACAGATCCGTGTGTATTTTGCAAATCTCTATGTCTCCCTCCTTAACTTAATCATGGATGGAGTTGAAGGTCTCTTGATGTGTTTGGTTCTTTTATGAAATCTGGATTCCTTTGCTAAGGTAATTGCTCTAGTATTGTCACAAAAGGTTTTCATTGGACCTGATACACTAGGTATTACACCTATATCGGATATGAAGTCCTTCATGCAGACTCCTTCATTTGTTGCTTCTAAAGCAGCTATGTACTCCGCTTCACACGTAGATCCCGCCACCATGCTTTTCTTGGAACTGCACCAACTGACAGCTCCACCATTCAAAATAAATATGTATCCGGTTTGTGAATTAGAGTCATCCGGATCAGTGTCAAAACTAGCATCGACGTAACCATTTACGATGAGCTCTTTGTCACCTCCATAAATGAGAAACATATCCTTGGTCCTTTACAGGTACTTCAGGATGATGTTCTTGACCGCTGTCCAGTGATCCACTCTTGGATTACTTTGGTACCTTCCTGCCAGACTTATGGCAAGGCACACATCAGGTCTGGTACACAGCATAGCATACATGATAGAACCTGTGGCTGAGGCATAGGGAATGACTTTCATTTTCTCACTATCTTCTGCAATGGTCGGGCATTGAGTCTGACTCAATTTCACACCTTGCAACACAGGCAAGAACGCTTTCTTTGGCTGATCCATTTTGAACTTCTTCAAAACTTTGTCAAGGTATGTGCTTTGTGAAAGTCCTATTAAGCGTATTGATCTATCTCTATAGATCTTGATGCCCAATATATAAGCAGCTTCACTGAGGTCTTTCATTGAAAAACTTTTATTCAAGTATCCTTTTATGCTATCCAGAAATTCTACATCATTTCCAATCAACAATATGTCATCCACATATAATATTAGAAATGCTACACAACTCCCACTCACTTTCTTGTAAATACAGGCTTCTCCGAAAGTCTATAGAAAACCATATTCTTTGATGACCTCATCAAAGCGTATATTCCAACTCCGAGATGCTTGCACCAGTCCATAGATGGATCGCTGGAGCTTGCACACTTTGTTAGCACCTTTAGGATCGACAAAACCTTCTGGTTGCATCATATACAACTCTTCTTTAAGAAATCCATTAAGGAATGCAGTTTTGGCGTCCATTTGCCAGATTTCATAATCATGAAATGCGGCAATTGCTACCATGATTCGGACTTAAGCATCACTACGGGTGAGAAAGGCTCATCGTAGTCAACTCCTTGAACTTGTCGAAAACCTTTTGCAACAAGTTGAGCTTTGTAGACAGTAACATTACCATCAGCGTCAGTCTTCTTCTTGAAGATCCATTTATTCTCTATGGCTCGCCGATCATCGGGCAAATCCACCAAAGTACACACTTTGTTCTCATACATGGATCCTATCTCAGATTTCATGACCTCAAGCCATTTATCGGGATTTGGGCTCATCATAGCTTCTTCATAGTTAGTAGGTTCTCCATGGTCTAGTAACATGACTTCTAGAACAGGATTACCGTACCACTCTGGTGTCGATCGTGTTCTGGTTGACCTACGAGGTTCGGTAGTAACTTGATCTGAAGTTTCATGATCATCATCATTAGCTTCCTCTCTAGTTGTTGTAGGCATCATGGGAACGGATTTCTCTGATGAGCTACTTTCCAAATTAAGAGAAGGTACAATTACCTCATCAAGTTCTACTTTCCTCCCACTCACTTCTTTCGAGAGAAACTCCTTCTCTAGAAAGGTTTCATTCTTGGCAACAAAGATCTTGCCTTCGTATTTGTGGTAGAAGGTGTACCCAATTGTCCTTAGGGTATTGTATGAAGACGCACTTCTCCGGGTTCAAGCTTATTAGGCTGAAGCCTTTTGACATAAGTGTCGCAACCCCAATCTTTAAGAAACGACAGCTTAGGTTTATTGCCAAACCACAGTTCATATGGTGTCGTCTCAACGGATTTATATGGTGCCCTATTTAACGTGAATGCAGTTGTCTCTAATGCATAACCCCAAAACGATAGTGATAAATCGGTAAGAGACATCATAGATCGCACCATATCTAATAAAGTACGGTTACAACGTTCGGACACACCACTATGTTGTGGTGTTCCAGGTGGCGTGAGTTGTGAAACTATTCCACATTGTTTTGAATGAAGGCCAAACTCGTAACTCAAATATTCGCCTCCGCGATCAGGTCGTAGAAACTTTATTTTCTTGTTACGATGATTCTCCACTTCTTTCTAAATTCTTTGAACTTTTCAAATGTTTCAGACTTGTGTTTCATTAAGTAGATATACTCATATCTGCTCAAATCATTTGTGAAGGTTAGGAAATAATGATACCCGCCGCGTGCCTCAACACTCATCGGACTGCATACATTGGTATGTATTATTTCCAATAAGTCATTGGCTCGCTCCACTGTTCCGGAGAACGGAGTTTTATTCATCTTGCCCATGAGGCATGGTTCACAAGTATCAAATGATTCATAATCAAGTGATTCCAAAAGTCCATCTGCATGTAGTTTTTTCATGCACTTTACACCAATATGACCTAAACGGCAGTGCCGCAAATATGTTGCACTATCATTATCAACTTTGCATCTTTTGGCATCAATATTATAAATATGTGTATCACCACAATCGAGATTCCATAGAAACAGACCACTCTTCAAGGGTGCATGACCATAAAAGATATTACTCATATAAATAGAACAACCATTATTCTCTGATTTAAATGAATAACCGTCTCGCATTAAACAAGATCCAGATATAATGTTCATGCTCAACGCTGGCACCAAATAACAATTATTCAGGTCTAAAACTAATCTCTATGGTAGATGTAGAGGTAGCGTGCCGACGGTGATTACATCGATCTTGGAACCATTCCCAACGCGCATCGTCACCTCGTCCTTAGCTAATCTTCATTTAATCCATAGCTCCTGTTTCGAGTTAAAAATATGAGCAACCAAACCAGTATCAAATACCCAGGTGCTACTACGAGCATTAGTAAGGTACACATCAATAACATGTATATCAAATATACCTTTGTTCACTTTGCCATCCTTCTTATCCGCCAAATACTTTGGGGCAGTTCCGCTTCCAGTGACCAGTTCCTTTGCAGTAGAAGCACTCAGTTTCAGGCTTAGGTCCAGCTTTGGGCTTCTTCCAGGGAGTGGCAACTTGCTTGCCATTCTTCTTGAAGTTCCCTTTCTTTCCCTTGCCCTTTTTCTTGAAACTAGTGGTCCTGTTAACCATCAACACTTGATGCTCCTTCTTGATTCCTACCTCCGCAGCTTTGAGCATTGCGAAGAACTCAGGAATTGTTTTCTCCATCCCTTGCATATTATTGTTCATCACGAAGCCTTTGTAGCTTGGTGGCAGTGATTGGAGAACTCTGTCAATAACACTATCATCTGGAAGATTAACTCCCAGCTGAGTCAAGTGATTATGATATCCAGACATTCTGAGTATGTGTACACTGGCAGAACTATTTTCCTCCATCTTGCAGCTATAGAACTTGTTGGAGACTTCATATCTCTCAACTCGGGCATTTGCTTGAAATATTAACTTCAACTCTTGGAACATCTCATATGCTCCATGACGTTCAAAACATCTTTGAAGTCCCGATTCTAAGCCGTAAAGCATGGCACACTGAACTATTGAGTAGTCATCAGATCGAGCTTGCTAGATGTTCAAAACATCAGCATCTGCTCCTGCAGCAGGCCTTTCACCTAGCGGTGCATCAAGGACATAATTCTTCTGTGCAGCAATGAGGATAATCCTCAAGTTACGTACCCAGTCCGTATAGTTGCTACCATCATCTTTCAACTTAGCTTTCTCTAGGAACGCATTAAAATTCAGGGGAATGGTAGCATGGGCCATCGATCTACAACATACATATGCAAATACTATCAGGACTAAGTTCATGATAAATTAAGTTCAATTAATCAAATTACTTAAGAACTCCCACTTAGATAGACATCCATCAAGTCATCTAAATGATACGTGATCCAGATCAACTAAACCATGTTCGATCATCACGTGAGATGGAGTAGTCATCAATGGTGAACATCTCTATGTTGATCACATCTACTATATGATTCACGTTTGACCTTTCGGTCTCCAGTGTTCCGAGGCCATGTCTGTACATGTAGGCTCATCAAGTTTAACCCGAATATTCCGCATGTGCAAAACTGTCTTGCACCTGTTGTATGTGAACGTAGAGCCTATCACACCAGATCATCATGTGGTGTCTCAGCACAATGAACTGTCCCAACGGTGCATACTAAGGGAGAACACTTATATCTTGAAATTTTAGTTAAGGGATCATCTTATAATGCTACCGCCGTACTAAGCAAAATAAGATGCATAAAAGATAAACATCGCATGCGATCAAAATATGTGACATGATATGGCCATCATCATCTTGTGCTTTTGGTCTCCATCTCCAAAGCATCGTCATGATCTCCATTGTCACCGGCTCGACACCTTGATCTCCATCGTTGTGTCGTGGTCGTCTCACCAACTATTGCTTCTACAACTATCGCTACTGCATAGTGATAAAGTAAAGCAATTGCATGGCGTTTGCATTTCATACAATAAAGAGACAACCATAAGGCTCCTGCCGGTTGCCGATAACTTCTACAAAACATGATCATCTCATACAATAACGTATATCACATCATGTCTTGACCATATCACATCACAACATGCCCTGCAAAAACAAGTTAGACGTCCTCTACTTTGTTGTTGCAAGTTTTTTACGTGGCTGCTATGGGCTTCTAGCAAGAACTGTTCTTACCTACGGCACAAAAACCACAATGGTGATTTATCAAGTTTGTTGTTTTAACCTTCAACAAGACCCGGCCACAGTCAAATTCGACTCAACTAAAGTAGGGGAAACAGACACCCGCCAGCAACCTTTATGCATAACTAGTTGCACGTCTGTCGGTGGAACCGGGTCTCATGAACATGGTCACGTAAGGTTGGTCCGGGCCGCTTCATCCAACAATACCGCCGAATCAAAATAAAACATTGGTGGTAAGAAGTATGACAATCACCGCCCACAACTCTTTGTGTTCTACTTGTGCATATCATCTACGCGTAGACCTGGTTCGTAGACCGTAAGCGGAAGCGTTTGACAACGCGGTTGATGTAGTCGAACTTATTCTAGCTCTGACCGATCAAGTACCAAACGTACGGCACCTCCGAGTTCTGCACACGTTCAGCTCTATGACGTCCCTCGCCTTCTTGATCCAGCAATATGTCGAGGAAGTAGATGAGTTCCATCAGCACGACGGTGTGCTGACGGTGAAGATGAAGTGATCCGCGCAGGGCTTCACCTAAGCACCGCGAGAATATGACCGGGGGTGTAAACTGTGGAGGGGGGCGCCGCACACGGCTAACAATTGATGTTGTGTGTTCTAGGCCCCCCACCCTCCCCACATATATATATATATATATATATATATATATATATATATATATATATATATATATATAGGTTGGAGGGGAGGAGAGGCAGCCAGGGGGTTCCCCAAGTAGGCCGAATCCTACTTGGGGTCTTCCCCAATCGGCCTCCCCCCTTCCATAATTGCCGGAGAAGAAAAGGGAAGGGGGAAGAGAGAAGGAAGGGGGGCCTAACCCCCTCTTCTCCTTCTCCTATTCGGCCTCCTTCCATAGGGGGGCGCGCCACCCCTTGTGGGTTGGTGTGCTCCCCTCTCATGGCCTATATGGCCCATATCTTCTCCCCGGGGGTTCCGGTAACCCCTCTGGTACTCCGATAGGTACCCAGAACACTTCCGGTGTCCGAATACTATCGTCCTATATATCAAACTTTACCTCTCGACCATTTCGAGACTCCTCGTTATGTACATGATCTCATCCGGGACTCCGAACAACATTCGGTCACCAAATCACATAACTCATATAATACAATATTGTCATCGAACGTTAAGCGTGCGGACCCTACGGGTTCGAGAACTATGTAGACATGACCAAGAAACCTGTCCAGTCAATAACCAATAGCGGAACCTGGATGCTCATATTGGCTCCCACATATTCTATGAAAATCTTTATCGGTCGAACCGTTATGACAACATACGTTATTCCCTTTGTCATTTGTATGTTACTTGCCCGAGATTCGATCATCGGTATCTTCATACCTAGTTCAATCTCGTTACCGGCAAGTCTCTTTACTTGTTCTGTAATACATCATCCTGCAACTAACTCATTAGTCACTTTACTTGCAAGGCTTCTTATGATATGTATTACCGAGAGGGCCCAGAGATACCTCCCCGATACTCGGAGTGACAAATCCTAATATTGATCTATGCCAACCCAAGAAACACCTTCGGAGATACCTGTAGAGCATCTTTATAATCACCCAATTACGTTGTGACATTTGATAGCACACAAGGCATTCCTCCGGTATACGGGAGTTGCATAATCTCATAGTCGAAGGAATATGTATTTGACATGAAGAAAGCAATAGCAATAAAACTGAACGATCACAATGCTAAGCTAACGAATGGGTCTTGCCCATCACATCATTTTCCTAATGATGCGATCCCGTTTATCAAATGACAACACATGTCTATGGTTAGGAAACTTAACGATCTTTGATCGACGAGCTAGTCTAGTAGAGGCTTACTAGGGACACGGTATTTTGTCTGTGTATCCACACATGTATCAAGTTTCCTTTTAATACAATTCTAGTATGAATAATAAACATTTACCATGAAATAAGGAAATATAAAATAACAACTTTATTATTACCTCTAGGGCATATTTCCTTCATGCGGCCCCTCCCAGGTGTCCCTGGGTGAAACCCTAGCGCCAGCAGTGGGTGTGTGGCAGTGTGGCCACCAACGCGTGTGGATCTGACATTCATGTGTGTGAATCAAATGGGGCGGTGTGCCCCGATTGGTGCTGCTCAACTGTGATGTGGCACTATGTATTATACGTTGGCTTGACCTCGTTGGGAGGTTCTGCATGGTGTGGCCCTCTTCTCCCTCAATGTTGCCGGCGAGCAGTGCCGAGACGGTGCAAAAAGGCGGCGACAGGTGTTAGGCTGTCGTGGCGCACACATCAACCACCGGCTAGGCGGCAATGCGGTAATGGTCAGAAGCGACCAGGGCCGGCCCTGTGTTTCAGGAGGCCCTAGGCAAACTCGACGACATGGCCCCTATGTCCTAAGATCATTTATATATGTATGTGTGTGCGTGATACATAAACATCTTTAGTCTGAGATTTGATGACTATAATAATTGTTGGATAGCCATATTATGACAAAAATACTTAAAATATACTAAAATGAAACTAACATGACATGATACATCAAAGAAGGACCAAATTCGAAGAACCCTTCAGTGTTCGAATTTTCGGATCACTTTCTTTCTTTTTTCTCCTATTTTCAGTAACCGACAAATGCTTTTTTAGGCAACATGGCATGGTAATGTCAGAAATTTATACATCGGATGATTGGAACCCTAGACAAGTACGCAGAATGACAAAAAGATTAGGGTGGTTACGTACTGTGAAAGATTTTATTAGAAAATTATACACTGAAATTACTCCATGTACTAAAGAATAAAACAAAAAACTACTAAAAATTGGGGTTTGGGGGGTGGATCAGGAACGTGGTGCGCTAACGGCTCACAAGCGTATAGGTACTACCTCCTTGCTGGATATGCCAGATGGCCGGACTGATGCGCGGCGCGCGCAGCCGCGACAACCAGCGGCGGCCAAGGCGCCGAGCGACAGGCCGGCGATCGAGAAGAGGACGAACAAGGAAGACGAACCGACGAGCAACGAAGGCACGAGCTAATTAGCGAAACTACGACTTGATGAGATCTTGTCTGATTTGTTTCACACAAGCAAAAGGAGCGGCTGTGGCGCCGTGCCTTCGTCTCGCGCAATGACTGACGCTTCGCTAATCGCTACTAGCTCTATCTGATGGGCCTTAATTTTTCTTATATACTTCATCATGGGCCCCCCTCCGGCCTGGGCCCTGGGCCGTCGCTCCCCGGCCATACCCGCAGGGCCGGCCCTGGAAGCGACGACCCATACTACTTGCCTAACTCTTCACTTTAAGGGACCATAGAACAGAAAGCGCCTTCTAAACAACTCCGTAGAAGGGAATGTATATGTGGATATCAAGGATATCATAGAGAATCTGCATTTCTATTACTTTTTATCCCCATGCATGCATTCCCAAGTTGGAGCCTCCATCCGAATTGGGGGACGGGTTTTCGGAGTTAGCTGACCCAAGCAAGATCACACCCCTTTCTCCTGCCAATTGTAGCACGTGTCTTCTAGGTCATAAGGGGCATGATGGCTTGTCCGTGTCCTCACATTCCTCCATCTTAACACCGGCGGTTCATTCAGGGTTCAAGACTCATAGTGAGAACTAAACGCGAGGGTTGTGTGGCAGGCAAGAACACCATTGTTCGCTTTCTTTTCCACCAAGCACGGAGCTAGGATACAAATATATATTACACATATGATTGATTTAAACATGAGTTTAAGGGCCTGTTTGGTTCCAATAAGTCAGGTGACTTAAAACCAGTGACTTATAAGTCACGTCTGTTTGGTTGTCACCTGACCACACCTTCCCACACCAATCCACATCATGCATGTGGTGGGACCCACACAAAAGGAGGTGACTTATAAGTTTTAAGTTGGGGTGGAGCAACTTATGACTTATAAGTTGGGGTGATTTATAAGTTGGGTCTGTTTGGCAAAATAAGTCACTTTTTTCACTTTTCGACTTATAAGTTGGTGACTTGTTTGGAACCAAACAGGCCCTAAACTCATTTTAAGCATGCTTCAGTGAAGAATTTCGTAAAAGGAAACATGAAAGAAAAAAATTCAGATTGGTTTAGATCCATCTTAGCATGACGATTGCTCATCACACCCGAGAGCGTTTAAATGGCTCCCGAGCTCATCTATTCCCGCGCATAAACATTTATCAAAAGAAATACTATAATTTTTTTTTAAAAAATCACTTTTTTGCACATAAGATGTGTTAGTGCGTGAGGTTCGTGCCAAATTTCAGCTCATTTGGACATTTGAGCTGCTCTCGGCAAAAAAACAAAATTGGGGTATGTGAAAAAGTTTATTGTCCATGCACTGATTTTTTTTATTTGTTGAGAGTTGCTCGGATGTCCAAATGGAGCGGATCTCACGCACTAAAATATCTTTCATGCAAAAAAAAGATTTTTTGAATTTTATAGTATACTGGTCATATGAGCCGAAATGGATATTTAATTTTCATCCGTACAAGGAACCGGGACGAACTCTTGAGTCAGGTGAGATGGACAGAGACTCTTCATCATGGTAGGGAAGCTATGGCTCGTGGTACCTACCCACCAACCACGCGCCGGACGTGATGGCACGAGCACGGAGAAGAGAACCGCAGCACCGGCAGCTCCACACCGAACCGGGCGACAGCGGGCCCAACGCGGCCGGCCGGTTTCTCATCGACGGCGACGTCTAGGCAAAGAGACAAAGGGTGCCCTCCTCGTCAGGGTGCTCCGCTCCGGCCGCCGCGTACAAGTACTCCTGATTGATTGATTTATTCGATTAGAATGCCTGTCGACCTGAGCGGTGCAGCTGGCCATCTGGCTGACTGGAATTTTACATGTGTCGGACCGTGTTCATCATTATAAAAGTGCATACAGTGCTAGCACGCAGTCTGCAATAGTGGAAAGAATTCCCAGCCTTCTACTACTATATGCCTCCGTGTCGGCGGCATGAGGTCCGACGATCCGCCGGTCGACCAAGGCTGGCACCAGAGCAAAGCAACAGAGAGCCTCGTGCTGCTGCAAATGCTCTGTCTTACTAGTCACAACAACGAGCTCCTAGAGCATGGACATGAGGCTCTGGAGGCTCTCGTACCGGAGGTGCTTCTTCTTCAGCCGCCTGCGCCGCGTGTTGCCCGCCCTGCCAAAACCACGGTGAATTCGGTCCGTCAGATAGGCGGGCGACAGTTGTTTATCGCCATGTCTTTGTCGAAAACCATCAAGAGTGCTATCGCGGGCGCTCACCAGTACTGGTTGTGGAACACCACGTTGTCCGTGGGCACGTGCTTCCCGTCGTCGTTCCGGTTCCACTGGTACACGGCGTGCGTCCGGTTCACCAGCTGCAGGGTCGAGTGCCCGAAGCTCGCCTCCCTGAATGCCGAGTAGTCCGGCTGCGGGTCATTGAACCTGCAAACATTCAATGAGAAAGCATCGTAAGAGTGCGGCAGGCAGAGCCTAATACAAGGTGTGCTTAGCTTTAGAGCGATGTGTTCGTTCTTCTTACCTCCAGGCGAGTCCTTCCTGGTTGCCTCCATCGCCAACCGTGATGTAAACGGGAGCGGATTTGTCTGGCACCGGGTATCGGTTCCCAGATGTTACGTTGTAGTTGATATTAGATATCCGGTACTGCAAGCAGTGCATATACAAGTATCATGAGAAATCAAAGCTCGGATCTCTTTGAGTAGAACACATAGAATTGTGTAATTTCATCTGATTCGACCATGAGAGATCAAATGTAAAAAAAATCAGATCAAATTCAGCAATTTATTCATAAAGAAGGAGGCTGCGCTCAAGGATGGACTGAAGAGTTTACCGATCTCTCATAGGCATGGACATGGCCTGCAAACACCAAGTCCACCTTGTACTTGACAAACCACTTCTCGAAAGCAGCCCTCATACTCTCGCCCTCCATATAATGCGCGTTATTGCTGTTGTACATGGGAGCATGCATGAGAACAATAAGCCAAGGTGTCTTCTCCCTGTCCACACGCTTGAGTTCACCCCTCAGCCACATCCATTGGGGAGTGTATTTTACTATAAATACCACATACAAGTTTACAAAACATACTTGTGTTAGAATAGTATATCCGACAAAACCATCAATGGTATACACTTTGAAAGGAACATTCAGTTGTCGAATAAAGTACGCTTCTAAAATATAATATATAATGGTCAGAACATGCTGTCAGTGTAGAACTTGTGCGTCTAACCATTAAGCATAGCATCTCATATCAAAGTTGTCGAACCGAATCAATTAGGATACACGATTGACATTTAAAACAGAGTTTTACAAAGGTGGTAATAGCGTGACCCCAATCCCTGTACTACGATTCTCGAACCACGACTCTGGTAACTGTAATACAAGTTTCAAAGAACGTCTTGCTTCCTACTAGAACTGTATCCCTGAAGAGAATAAAATGGTCAATAGCAGTTTCAGACTGAAAGTAGAGACGCTTTTTAGATTTCTACCTTCTATCGCTGTGTATTGAGCTACAGTAAAAGTTTCAAATGTATCAGCAGGACAAAAGGCGAATGACTCTAAACTTCACTGGTATTTACATTACCAGTTGTATCATTAAGTACACGATAACCTGTCAAAAAAAAAAACATGGCAAGACCATATTATTGACTTTTACCCCTGCTTTGGACAAAGGCCAAGCACTTGGAAATCCCATCGCAGCCAAAATCACATCCTCGTTCTTTATCAGAAACTTCATGCAGAAACGAAACAGAGCAAGTAGGAAGGAACTTACCGAAAGGAGAATAGCTGGAGAGCACGATAATATGAGCAGATGCACGCCTGACTGCATACCACATTGGGGAGCTGCTCTTCGATGCCAAATATGGTGTTGAATATCTATGCAGATATGGCTTAAATGTAGAAGTTTCTCCCTGAAATATGAATAGGGCCAGAGTTATGAAGTGACAAGTGTGACTCGATCCTTTCAGAGACGTCAATAAAGCAAAAGCTCAAGACTTATTAAGCTCAGCTAATTAAAAGTTCAAAGGGAAAGACAATGTTGTTCTGAACAAAAGGCTAAGGTTCTAAGCATATAGCCATGATAGTGTGGACCCACACGACCATAATTATGCAGCAAGTCAACTACAACCAACATTGTGTGCCAGCTGAATCTAAACATATATTCCCAAAAGGTAATTCCATAAATATTGGGAATATGCAATATGGTTCATGAAATAAACAGTGTTCCTGTTCCCGATTCAATAGAGGTATATTGCAAAGAAAAAAAATATAGATGCATGAAATATGGCCAACGGCTTTGTCAATCAGTTTTGCCTTGTAGATACATTTTGAGCTTTTACTAGCAAAATTTTGCCAACATGAGGAGATAACATCATAACATACCAGATCAGGCCTGTATTCTATTTCATGATTTCCAGAATTCCATATCCATGGCTGATATGCAGTGCTACGTTCAACAAATCGACCCCAAGAATCCCAACGAATACCATCGTTATGTTGATATCTATCAGCATATGATAAATCCCCAACAAATAGAACACTTTCTCCTCCGCTTTTCAAATAATGTTGAAGAGTTGATAGAGAATTAAATGTTTGCCCCAGATCACCTAGCAAAATAGAGCCAGAAAAAATTAGATTAAACTGCCTGAGTCGCTGACCACTAGGTCTATATCTCACCTATTGGTTGGCATTCCTAATAATCATTTGTCTAGTGTGGCTTTTTTCTTTTATCCTGACAGTGATACAACAGTTCTCTAGAATTTGGACATTAAGAGATAAGGAGAGCACAGACTATGGTTACTTGAATTAAAACGTTAGTAGTGCATATGTGTGAAGTGAAAAGCATGAATTTGGAGCTAATAAGCTGAATTCCCTGCTCAAGCACCCTAGAACCCTAGCTACAGAAAATGCTGTAGAGGTCCAAAGTAATGCAAGACAGCTATGAGACAAAAAGTTAAAGAACAGAAGACAAACCTATGATGCCAAACGTGTATGATGCATCTGTGTCAATTGCTGGAGGTGTTTGAAACCAAAATTCTCGAGCTGAATCTCCAGTACCTATCTTGTAATAATATTTAGTGTTGTACTGCAAACCAAAAACGTAATTAGAATTTTGGATCAGACAATTATTACAAGATTGTTTGCCCAAACAAAAGTAGTACAAGATTAGGTACAAACAGAACTCTTCTTCATGAACTGGGCTGCTACTCCTACAGTCCACAGGTACAAGAAGATGTGATGAATAAATTTCTATGGACATCATGTCCAAATAGAAGAACCCAATACTGTTGAAATTTGGTGATTTTCATTCTTTGGCCACTCCAGTTTCATGTAATGGTTCAGTAAAGTACATCATGAAACCATGGCGAGTTTATTTTGAATGGTGGCTATTTTGGATATGTGCACTCTTGAACAAGATAAATGGTCTACAGCGGAGAAAACTGTTGCAACTTGAGCTCCCATAATTGGCAGAACATATATCATAACCGTAAGGGAAATAAATTTCATAAGAATATATAGGAAACCAAAAAGGACAATTAAATACCTCAAGGCCATCAACAAGGCAATGGTGTATGTATCCAGATTTATAGTCGTAAAATGTATAATTTGTCATTGTCCCTTCGGCTTTCTGATCATAGCGGTTCTCTTCTTTACTGTAAAACACTTGACTCGGCGCAGGTTCCGACGGAGTGACCCATGATACTATGACAGCCTTTCCATCATAGTCACCTTGCGTGATATGAACCTGACAGCAGAACAAGCGGTGAGCACATCACCAGACCACCAGTGATGATGAACTGGTATATCTATTAGCGTAGCTCCGTACCTGCTGTGGAGCATTGTAGCCCTTGGGAGTCGCAAACCACTCGCTGTCCAGAGGCATATCGGTGGACGGGAACTCCGAGCGCACGTAGGAGCTCGTGCGGCGAGAGGAAACGCCATTAGCCAGGCACAACAGAACATGTAACGATAGCGCCGCAAAGCCCAGCCCCCTCATCTGTTCAGAGCAACGCGGATGCCGCCCTCGGCCTGGAAACTCAGCTGCAAACAGAGCATGTATGAGGTTTGTGTGATCTGACCAATGACTGACCGACGGAGAGCTGAGATGGATAAAAGTATTAACAAACGGCCGCGATGTCATGCAAGATCTCCTCAATTTGACATCACAGCTGCGCTTGTGGATCTAGAGCAAAGCGACGGGCAGATCGATATAAACCGAAACCAACACTAGCTCCTCACTTGTCAAACCACTACTAACAATCACTTGTCTCCACTAATATAAATTACTAGCATAATAATGAGCTCACTTCACTTCACTTGTCTGCCTATATACCGAGTCAAAGTCAACAGCCTGCGAGATGCTAAAACCAAGATGTCGCGTGTCCCCCGCGGCGCCATCGATCAATGCTAATTCCGCGGATCGGCTGCTGATTGCCAGCGCTGATCTGGAAATCGAATCGAGTGGGCCTGTCCTACTAATCAGCCATCGAGCGCCAGCGCGCCGCG
>NC_057813.1:710860866-710881562 GCF_018294505.1 Triticum aestivum | reverse complement strand
TGTAGAGGAGGAGGAGGAGGTGGTGGTGGTGGCGTGGCGGCGTCGTCGCCTCGTCGGAGCGTGTGGCGGGGAGAGAGGCCGGGCGAGGCAAGCAAGTCCGGTGGAGGAGAGAAAGCGACGGCTGTGACACTGATAGACTCAGGGTAGTTGCGCGGGCCCCGCACGATGACGTCCGTGTCCATCCTGCCCGGCCCGCGTTGGCTCCGCTGTTGGGCCGGGCTGCTGCTCGGAAGAGAGCGGGCTGGCCCAAACATAGCTGTTTTTCAAAGTTCTGTGTTTTTTTTTGTCATCATCAGTGTGTGGTGATCGTGGTCCTTTTGAACAAATTTACTTTGCTTCTTTCTTGTCGGCGTGGTCTGCGCCCTTGCAGATCCGGTTATTCGATATGATGAGTTTACGTTATTCCGCCGTGTTATTTTTGCTGGTTTGTTTCTTTGTGGAGCTGGAATTTTACCTCGACGCTATAGCGAAGACCTGGTGGTCTGATGACCTTGCGCTTATAGGGATCACCCCTTCGGCACAAGTACATTTATCGCTCAGGGCTTACCATCTTTTTGGATGAGCGACTCAAGGGCCTTTCGAAAAGGTTTATTACTAATCAAGTTTCTGTGGATGAAAGAGTACCTAGTTGTATCGGCGTTTCGACCAACTGCAACATCTTTATTGAAGTATATTGAGAGTATTTCGTCCTGTAGAGCTTGAGACCATGGAAAACAAGCATGTCTCCATGAGATATTAATGTAACCCTTAGTCTTATGATACCCCTCCCATACCCCCTCGCGATCTCCAACCATGATGGATGGCCGATCGACACGGCGACGTTGTGCCATAGACCCCCGGTAATTAAACCTTCCGCGGACCGCGATCTGATTAGCCACCATTATCCACAATCCAAACCTTGGTGTGCAGGTACCACACATGCGTATACCCTGATTCCCAATTCTATAATTCGTGTAAAAAAATAGGCTTCCTAAATTTTCCTATTTTTTCTGTAATTTGTATTGAAGTTTGGTTGTATATAGCAAGTGCATTTTTATTGCTACCTTTTCATATATATTTATGCTTTTTCATATTCATACATAAACTTTTATATGTTCGACAACATATACCGCATTAGGAGTAGCTCTCTCCTCTCTCATCTCTCTCTCTCTCTCTCTCTCTCTCTCTCTCTCTCTCGCGAATCACATTTTTTTGTATATTTTTGCTCAAGAAATTTACGTCATGTTAAAGTGGTGCACCGGGTGACTTTAGTTTCAGCTCCACCTCTGGGTGGGACTATCTACAAGGTATGTACACGGGCGCATGCATAAGCCAAGCGTGTTGATGCTAGTGATCTCCCTACGGCGTACCACTATGCATATCAGCCCATGCTAGTATGGACTCTGAACTACTCCTACTTCCTTGTTCGAACTCCACCATCACTTGGCCTTATCGCCGGTATGGATCCACCAGACATCATCACCACCGCAACACATGCTTCACAAAACAATATATACATTTATAAAGTTCGAAAAACACTATCCGCACAGAATTATAGAAAAGGGTCCACACCATTGGACATGCATGGAATTACTAGATTGTAGCTAGTATTTATTTATCCCAGCTCATGCTTTTTTCTTTATTTATTTAGTTTAAATGTATCGATTTAGGACAATGCAGTTGCCCATGCATCTATCCTATATAACTGGGTTCAGGCGAGCAGGAGTGAAATGCCACATACTTATTCTATATACCTCCATGACATGAGAGTATTAGCAAGAAGAGCTCCTCCTAGGGCATGGACACACGAGGCACTCATAGGCTCTCATAGCGCAGGTGTCTCTTCTTCTTTAGCCTCCTGCGGCGAGTGCCACTCTCCCTGCGAGACACAGTCTAGTTAGAAACACGAATAAGCGTTGGAATTTGGTTTGTGTTTTCGGTCTGCGTGGGACTCTTCAGGTTTTGGTTTTCCGTTTGCGTGGGACTATCTTCAAGGTTAGAAACACGAATTGTCAATCTCCCTCTCGGTGGGACTATATGTAAAACCACCAAGTGCTACCATGCTCACCAGTATCTCTACTCCTAATGGAGCAGTTGGTAGTCTCGCTTCCAGGTTTTTTTTCGTCCCACCACTTTCGTCCGGTTTTTTTTCGTAGGTTAACCGTCGTAGATTTTTTTCGATGTTGGTTTCTTATTCACCGGTTTATTTACCCCTCATCTCTTTCCTTGCAAACCAGCACTTTCCAAACGTGCACGCAATCACGGATCTAAATTTACTAACTTATCCAAATCAACCGATACCTTCCATTATTGCAAATTTCTTTAGGAAACAAATAATAGATTTTAAGGAAACAAATAAAAGATTTTAAAGACGCATCATACTTTACTAACAATCACTAAAAATCAAATCTAAATTAATTAACCTTACCTTAAATCACTCAATCACTTTAATTAGAAAACATTTTCTTTCCTAACTGCACCCCGCTTAGTGTGCACATAACAATCCAAAGTAATTAGAGTCACATGATTGAATCCATTTATTTAGAGCGACATGATTGCGTTCCGGGATGGAGGCCATGATTTCGTCGAGGTCGTTGCTGCCTCCTACACTCAGGGTGTGTCGCCGAGATCGAGGCGGGCATGAGGAGTTGTGGCCACCGCCATGGTCACCCCATCGCAGGGGATGGAGCACGCCGTCGGCCTACAGTTTGTGGAGATCACTGTTGCTCTTCAGGTCGCGTGGTGACCGGATCTTGCCGATGTGTCACTCCCCGACGACCTCCTCTTCGCCCGGTTGGCTGGCATGGATCTCGCCACTACTGCCCTCAACTTCTCTGCCTCGAGCTCGACGGTCAGCCACCATGGATCCCTCAGCTGGAGGGTCACGTGAACCAGCCGTCCTCCCATGCTGCAGCGGCGAGAATGTGACATGGCTCTCCGTACACGAAGAGTGGAGTTCGGTCAAGTACTTATATACTTGGCCTCTACTGCTGATCCATGTACATGGAGAAAAACAGGCAACCGCTTATTCATGCTTCGTTCCACTCCTTTGCCCTACATTACTGGAGGTGACATTTTTCTATCTCTCTATGTTGTAACAAGCCTGCTGCCTGCATAGTTAATGGATTTTTTATTTAAATTTATCGCTGCTTAGTGCTTTGTTGCAATTGTTCACCCAAGATTCTTATATATAATCTGAGCGTATGTAGGCATACTTAGCTTTGCTATTCCATTTTTTTCTGGCGCATAGAAATAAGAGTATTGTCCAAGTTAGGTATTCAATTGAGTATGGTATTTGGATTGCTATCAGAATGTCTTTTCTATGCATGTGATTTCTCATATCTGATTATAATATTTGTGAAGTCGTGCATTGCACGTGCACTTGGAAGCGGGCCCGTGGCCCGCGCTGGACGGCGCCAACGCCGACCCAAACCACCTCGTCCGCGTATTCTTGGAGTTATGGCTGGTCGATTTACATGAAATTAATTCCCTCAATTCTGGTGGCAAATATAATACACATAATCCATATTGTTATGCACTAGCGTGTATATGTGAAATAGATGGATTATGGTCCCGTACCCAATAAGATGGATATGTGTGTGTGTTAGAGCGAGAGGGAGACGGGGATAGAGAGTGAGGAAGAGGGAGGGAGAGTGTGGTTCTGTGTGTGTGAAGATTTGATGGTAAAAAAAGTCGCCAATGTCGTAATATTGAACTCTTAAAGTTAATGTGGCCCCGTTGCAACGCACGGGCGTTCTTCTAGTTGGTTGTGGAACACCACTTTGTCCGCCAGCACATGCTTCCCATCATCGTTCCTATGCCACTGATAGACGGCGTGCGTCCTGTTCTTCAGCTGCAGGGTCGAGTGCCCATAACTGGCCTTCCTGAACGCGGAGTAGTCCGGTTGCGGGTCGTTGAACCTGCAAGCAACTTTCTGAGGTTGGCCGAACGGGAAAGCCTCGCACGAGTTCAACAAGGACTATCTAATCAAATATGGTGTACGTCATCTTTACCTCGAAGCGAGTCCTTCTGTGTTGCCTCCATCGCCAACTGTTATGTACACGGGAGCGGATTCATCTGGCACCGGGTATCGACTCCCCGATGTCACCTTGTAGTCCACATTGGATACACGGTGCTGCAAATCAACACTCGTAGCCGACATCTCATCGAGTCAGAGTAGACCATGAAATATCAAATACACAAAGTATGGTTTAAATTCATCGATTTTGAATAAAGTGAAGATTTTACCGATCTCTCGTAAGCATGGACATGGCCCGCGAATACCAGGTCCACATCGTACTTGATGAACCATTCCTCGAAAGCAACCCTCATGCTCTCGCCCTCCATATAATGTGCATCGTTGCTGCTGTACATGGGAACGTGCATGAGAACAATAAGCCAAGGTGTCTCCTCCCGGTCCACGCGCTTCAGTTCCTTCTTCAGCCACTTGTATTGAGGAGTGAATTTTACTGATAAAACCACATGCATGCAAGTTTACAAAACAAAAAATATACTCGCATTAGAATCGACATAAATAAATAAAAAATCCTCTACACTAGAGAAGAACATCCAATTGTCCAATCATGCATGCAAGTAGGAAAAGGAAGGAACTTACCGAATGGGGAATAGCTAGAGAGCACGATAATATGAGCCGATGCACGCCTGACTGCATACCACATTGGGGAGTTGCTCTTTGATGCCAAATATGGTGTTGCATATCTATGCAGATATGGCTTAAATGTAGAAGTTTCTCCCTGGAATACCAAACATAATTAAGATAGAGTCAAGAATTGATAAGGCAACATGATCCTTTTGAAAATAGAAATAGAGCAAAAATAAAGTTCAAACCCAACACACGCGCGCGCACGCATGCATGATCTAGGAATATGCATTCTGATTTACAAAATGGCCACAATTTGCTATTTCTAGTTCAAGAGAAGTATATTGTAAAAATGAAGATAATAAATAAATAAGTTATGTGTATATGCATGGCACATGAAAGTATTGCAACATTGCCAACGTCTTTGTCAATCCCTTTCAACATATAGTTACATAAGTTGTGACGTTATTGGGAATTTTTTGCGTAGTTGGGGAGATAACATACCAGATCAGGCATGTATTCTATCTCATGATTCCCAGAGTTCCATATCCATGGTTGATATGCAGTGCTACGTTCAACAAGTCGACCCCAAGAATCCCACCGACCGCCATCATTGTCTTCATATTTATCAGCATAAGACAAGTCCCCAACATATAAAACACTTTGTCCTCCACTTTTCACATAATGTTGAAGAGTTGAGAGTGAATTAAATGTTTGCCCCAGATCACCTAGCACAGTGAGCCAGAAAAAAATGAGACGAAATTGCCTAAATCGCTACATTACTAAGTCACCTAGTGAGCTAGCCTTGATAACCTTTTTCTTCATCTTTCATTTTATTTCTTTTTCAATGTGATACAACAACGGTCGAGAATTTGCACACGAAGAGAGAATGCATATGCGTGAGCAGGAACTATTGGGTAACTTGGGCTAAATTGTTTGAGTAGTGCTCATGGGGAAAGAGAAAAAAAAAACTAGTCGAATTACCCGCTCATGCACCCAAGGTACTGAGCTATTTTTCCAAACTGCTTTCCAGTTCTTTAGTAGCTTCGGTCGGGAATTAGCTGGCACTCCATAGATACATCCGTTTGAACATTAACTAATTCCGGACAAAGGGAGTATTACTTAAGAAAACCTACTATGTAATCTCGTAATCTTAGCCGAGCCAATGCTAAGGGGCTGTTTGGTACTATGCCTAGGAGTGTCACACTTTACCATACAATGTTGTCAAACTTGCCTAAAGTTAGTTCTTCAAAATGAGAGCCACAAGTTGGCAAGCCTATTGAAATCTTGCCGTATTTTTTGAGTGTATATGATGTGGGACCCTAGTGTGGCTTGCCTAAGATGTGACTTAAATCAAACACACATCTAAGTTGGTCAAATTGGCCTAACCTTAGGTGTGGCAACCTTAGGCAAACTTAGTCTCAAACCAAACAACCCCTAAGGGTACGTTTGGTTTCCTAACTCAGCTAGCTTAGCTAGGCCAGGTTAATCTTGACGGTTCCGGCTAGAGTCGTCAAAAGCAAGACTTAGCGTTTGGAAAGACACAAAATTAAAGCGTTAACTGCCAAAGTGCCCACGTTCGTGTTTTTTGCCAGTGCGGGAGAGCCAAATTGGCTCGCCTCCGTTGGCAAGCTTTTTGTGGCGGTTAAAGGGTAAATTGCCTCCAGATGCTAGCTTTATTTTCCTAACCAAATGAATATCCTTGCCCGGCAAGGCTAGGAGCTGCGCTTGCCTAAGATCCAAACGCACCCTAAGTGACTTCGTAATCTTAACATACCTTTTTCATACTTTTTCCCATCAGGTCTTAGAGAAATGTTGTAGAGATCTACAATAGTGTAAGGACAACATGTTCTGATTTTTATAAACAGAAAGTAATTAAAGAAGAGAACACAAACCTATGATGCCAAATGTGTAGGGTGCATCTGGATCAATTGCTGGAGGTGTTTGAAACCAAAATTCTCGAGCTGAATCTCCTGTTCCAATCTTGTAGTAATACTTCGTGTTATACTGCAAACCAATAAAGTAGAGAATTTTATGTTGGAACTAACTGGTACAAGATTGGGTACAAAACATAGTATCGTCTTCATTTACTGGAATATAAACAAACTCCGCGTCTGCACTCCACATACACTAGGAAATGGAAGACACAATTTGTGCAGTGGACATCATGTCCAAATAGAATAAACCTAGTACTCCCCTGAAAAAAAGAGAGAATGGATTGTATATATTTGAGATTTGGTGATTTTGCATATGACATCACTCCAACTTTACATAAATAAAACATGTCAAAATATTGCACTTTGAGAAACAATGTTTGGCTGCAAAAATTATGAAAACGGAAAGGAAGATAAAACTGCATAGGAATACAATGCAAACCTTAAGGACACAACAGGAAAAAAAGAGGTATATTACCTCAAGGCTATCAACAAGGCAGTGATGTATGTATCCAGATCGATAGTCGTAGAATGTATAATTCGTCATCCTCCCTTTGGCTTTCCGATCATAGTGTTTCTCCTGTTCACCGTAAAACACCTCACTCCTTGTGGGTTCCAACGCCGTAACCCACGAGATTATGACGGCTTTCCCGTCATAGTCACCTTGAGTGATATGAACCTGGTGACCAAACAGGCAGTGATTACAAACATCGAGTACATCACCCCAAATTTGTTAAAATGATGGACGAACCTGTTGTGGAGCGTTATGGCCATTCGGAACCGCAAGAGACTCGTGCTCTAGAGGAATGTCGTCGGACGGAAACTCATTACGCACGTAAGAGCTCGTGCGGCCAGAGTAGGCGCCGCTTACCAGGCAGAGCAGGACATGCATTAGCAGCACCAGCGAGCCCCGGATCCTCATTTCGGAAGAACAACGGCGCCACCAAGTTGCCAACACCCCGTTACCCTGAAAAATGTACTGGACAGAGGATGTGTGAAAGGGGCGGACGGGCATTGGAGCGATGGAGTGAGGGCGGAGAGGCGGAGGCCGGCGGGGGATAAACACGAGGTGGCGTGGCGTGGCGTGGGAGGGGGGGTGGAGATGGGGGGCATGGTGCGTGCCACGGCAAGCAAAGCCGTTGGAAAGCAAAAAAGCGGGCGGGAAGAAGACGACTGTCACACTGGCAAGCCGGCTCGTTCCCGTCGGTACAGTCACACGCATCACCCGTGCGGTGCGTGAGCTGGGGTGGTTGGTGGTGGGCCCCACCTGATGGCCCGGCCCGCGCGGTACATTCTTTGGTGGGCCGGGAGCTCGGGAGAGAGCGGGCCGGCTCGAATGAAGCCCGATGAGTCCAGGCCCGAGCGAGGTGGGCGGCTCCTTCCTCAGAAGCCCACGGGCGAGAGCATCCGGAGGACGGCACAGCAGACGGAGGAGACGGGGAGAAGAGAAGCTCTCGTGCTCGCGCGACGACGACGACGGCGACGACCTCCGCCGCGGCGACGATGAGCCCCCTCCGCGCCCTCCTCGTCCTCGCCGCCGTCCTCGCGGCGTGCCTCGGCCCCGCGGCCGCGGACCAGCCCGGGTAGGCTCCCCTCGTCCCCGCCCGTTTTCCCTCTCCGATCCGATCGATCGGCGGGAGGCTGTAGCTGACCCCCTCTCTCGCCTCGCCCTGTGGTTGCAGATCCGTCGAGGGGTACACCATCGCCGGCCGCATCAAGATCGACGGTCAGTGCCCTCGCCCCCATGGTTTGAACTAGATGCATCTGGTAACTTCTGCGTGCGTGGGTAGGCGGGCGGGATCCAGCTTCGTGCTCGGCTCGAACCTGGCCAATCTGGTGGAATTTGTCTCTGGGGTCCGTACATGGGCGCGTGATCCAAGTAGGGCCAAGCGTGTCGATGCTACTGATCTCTCTGCTGTACCACCATGCATCGCCGTTGCTCCGATAGCATGCTACAGGCACATCACAATAGCTGATTTCATCCAGCTTCATCTTTGAAATTCGAGCCGCGTTGGAGTTGTGCTGTGGCTACTGTTTGTTTACATGCTGCATCCTTTTGTTCTGAGTATCAAAACCGATCGACAGATGTAGGAACATGTTTATTCGGCGGCTTCTTGTAGAGAGAGGGGAATTGACGAATTGTCCAGATCCACGCAGGCAAATCAGAGTGCCTCTCTGCTAGAGTATATGTTTGCTGATAAACGTGTTGGCACAAGCATTCAAAGCCAATGTTTCTTGGCCAGGATTTGGAGTGTTTGAAAACGCACAAAGGAATGGATGCTGCATGACGTTTCTTTGGAAGTATTGGCTTAGTAAGAGCATTTTTAGCATGTGTATAACCCTCGGATTTTGGTGCCGTGTTATTTCAGCTCATTGTAAATTGCTAAGGCGGGTTACTATGTTGGTTTCCTTGCATTTGGATAATTGATTAGGACTTCAGATCTTTGTCATGCATCCTGCTTCTTGAAGTGCACTTAGAGATTATAAGTTCTCAATGTTTGTGGAGCTGATACCTACTAATGTTCTCCCGTGAGGTCCACCTGATGTTGTTTTGATCTGTTGTGCTTATAGCTGCAAGGGGCTTTGGTCTTCCAGCCAAGACATCAAACACGAAAGTGATACTTAATGGTGGTCAGAAAGTTACATTCGCCAGGCCAGACGGCTACTTTGCCTTGTATCCTACAAAAACATGTTATACCATGCCCTTCCAAATTATTTTGACTTCTCTTATGAGGGGGGAATTGCTTTTATTTGAATTTTGATCAATTTAGTCTGTTCTTTCATGCATCATTGTTTTAATATTGTCCATTTTTCTGAGGATACTTTTCTTTCTGAAAAAAAGAAATAAGAGAATCCTGCGGAGAGTGCAATTATAGTTTATTGGGTTTGTAAAAATGTTTCACTGTTGGCAGCTCATGTGCAACGTTAGCAGATCATCCTGTGCTTATTGTTATCCCTTGACCTAATATCCTTAAGCCACAACGTGCCTGCTGGGACACATTTGATCGAAGTCTCCTCACTTGGCTACTTCTTTTCACCAGTGAGTATTCATTAGAAAATTTCATTGTAATATGAGCAGAATGGGCCTAAACAGTTGATTCTCTATTCTGTTGTGTGATAGGTTCGAGTGGACATTAGTGCCAGGAATCCTGGGCACATTCAAGCAGCATTGACTGAAAACAGAAGAGTTCTAAATGAGCTTGTTTTGGAACCTCTGAAAGAAGAGCAATACTATGAGGTGTCTAATGCTATAGTTTTTTGTTAGCCTATTTCCTCGCTGCTTGCTGTTATCAAATCCTTTCTTAACCAACCTATGTGTCTGTATCTATTTTCCCCAGCCGAGGGAGCCTTTCAACATTTTGTCCCTTTTGAAGAGCCCCATGGGTATGATGGTCGGTTTTATGGTCCTAATGGTCGTCGTTATGCCCAAGATGATGGAGAACATAGGTAAGTGGCATATAAACACATTTCAAACCTTTTACATCCAAGAAAAAACTAGAAGCTTCATGTTTGTATATTAAGCAAGTAGAAGCTTAGCAGATCAAGGCCCATGCTTACCACATATAACTGTTATAAACGTACAAGCCAAGATATAAAATTCAACTTTGTTGTGCATGTTCCATTTGTTATGGTTTGAGCCCATTCAGAGTTAATAGCAACATTAAATGACATGTTTGGTAATAATGTTTTCAAAATAGAAAGAAGTAACCTGTGCTGATTTGTATGTAGTGTGCCTGAATCTATGTTGTTATAATATATATGCACTGCACAGTACTTGCCTTTTCAGCTGCTCTATCTACACTACATTGCTTGCTGCTAAATACTTTTTTTGTGTCAGGCTGTTTGTTTCGTTTTAATACTATATATGGTTTTGTAGCAGCGACTCTTACAATCATAGCTGTTTGTTTCTCTAATCAGTTTTACTTTATGCAAAATACATACTGACAGAAACTAAGAGATGTTATCTAGTTTATTAATGATCTGTAATGTATATTCTTCAACGATACTTCCTGGTAATGATTTTCTGTCGATTTCGCTCATATACCTTCCTCACTTCCTGTCTGTTTTATTCTTGAAGATCCTGAGGAGATAAAGCAAGCTCAAGAGCAAATGAGGAACTCACCTGTTCCATCCTTTTCTGGCTTGCTAGCTAGAGCAAACAGCTAGATGTAGAACGTGGGACAGTATGTGGCTTAAGTTTATGATGCGACAAACATCCGTGCCAGACTGCTTCACACTTCCATGGGAGGCTGGGACAAGGTGGAAACTCTTTTGCCCACTTTTAATGTATTCTACTGTATTCTAAGATGTAATAGGTTTGTAATGGAAAACCTTGTGAAACACCTGGCTGAACTAGTCATGAATTATTTGATTTATATAGCTCACGTCAAGTACAGTGTGTCAACTTGTTAACCATTTGAATATTGGATGCCTTGCTGAGTCGTTGACTATCGGTAGAGACATCCTGATGCTGACCTTTGGTTGATCACAAACACCGCCAGAATATGAAAAGAAAAATCAGATACCCTTTTCGGTACGTATCTGAACTGATACTATGGCAGGCTCATGGTTGAACTCTTCTCCAGGGCTATGTACTTAGTCGGTTCCTGATAACATTTCGTAGGTACGAATTTGGCCCTCTTCATTTATGGATGATACTAGCTGTGTGGTCGGTCAGACAAAGTAGAGTCCATATCCAGCCTTGTCAATATGTTATGGATCTGCCATTTTCTTTTCCTTTTTGAAAACTTCAATCTGTTATGATGATGCATTCCAGAAGCTATTAATTTTAGTTCGGGAAGATGACAGTGTCCCGCTCGCAGGACATGATTGCGCCTCACCTTGGTCTGTTCTTAGTGCACCCTAGCTAGCAGTTTGATAGCATGATATGGAACCTGTTACAAAGGCGCACAAGTGACGAGAAATTGGTAGGATATGGAACCTATTTTGCAAATTTGCAAAGTGCGAAAGTGACTAGAAACTGATTCCTAGTAGTAGTTCTGTAAAACCTTTTGTCTAATCATAAGAGAGACTTCTGATGACTGTAATTTTAGGACATGTGTGCATCTCTCCCAGAGAGAGAGAGAAGAATAAAGGTTGGTCTGCCACCTGCTTCATTGGATATGTGCACCCCTTTTCTGGATGCTGAAAATGACCTTATACTTGGGAGCTAAGGGAGTTAGATATGAAGAGGTGGTGTAAGATCTAGACGTCCACGCCTCTCCTAGTGCTTACTATAATTTATCTATTGTACACACAGTGTGTGAATGTGATCACCCTTCTTGATGCCTCCTCATTTTGCTTTTGTTTAGGTAGATCACCCTTGACCTGGTGTCCATCATCTAGAGACTACATGTAACATACCTATGCTTTTGTAGTCTAGTCATGTAGGAGTAAGTAGAACTTGACATGAAAAGTAAGTATAGAATTATCATGAAATGGACCTGGATCGGTCTCGTGACACGTGCCTTAAAGCCTGTAGTAAAAATTAATTTGAACCGTGAATTCGGTAAATTATCTAATCATAAGAGGGACTTCTGAATGTGATTACTCTTCTTGGTATTCTCCCCCTTTTTTTTAAGTAGATCACCATGACTTGGTGTCCATCTGGTGTAGTCTAGTCATATACGAGTAGGCTGAATTTGACATGAACAGTAGTATATTACTCTTACGAAATGGACCTGAATATATCAATCCTGACAACACGTGCTCTGAACCTGCGGCGAAAATCAATTTCAACCGTGTTACGGGAAATTTATCATATATTTTGCCGCCATCCCTGACCGAAACCCATAGCATAATAACCCCGCAAAATATACGCCTAGGACTAAAGTCTCCTCTAAACGGCAAGCTGGAAGTAAGCTAGAAACCGAATTATTTGCTGGAAACCCTCCTTGGGTTGACAGTTGGGCACCATGTGGTGACCAGGTAGAGCCACAGGACATGTTCTGCTAGAGAACAAGCTTTGCATCCCTCTCACTATAACTGCACACAGCTGGTCACACTCACCACCTAATAGAGGGGATGGGGATCTGTGTCCTCCATTGGCCCGGGGAAGGATAAGGCCTGTCAATGGGGGGCAGGAAATGCCTGAACCAGATCACACCTTGGGAGGGTGAGCCCGAAAGCCTGAGGTGATATGTTCCACCCTCAGAATCACACACTTTATTTCTGCTGGATAATGCATGATATATGTATGTTGCTGTAAACTCCATTGTTTGGGGTTCTGGATCATTGGCCTCCTGGCATTGGGATATTTTGTGTGTGTGTGTGTGTGTGTGTGTGTGTGTGTGTGTGCGGGTTGTCGAATTTTGCATGTTCCTCGAGCGCGGAAACCGGTTTGTTTTCGCCGTTTTTTGTCGGATCTCGGAGTTAAGGCGAGCCATGATGCCCGGGACCGTGGTCTTTTTCGGTGGTCCGTGCTAGCCGCTGCGAGCTGCGGGATATGTCTTCTTCGATACAACACGTCCCAATATTTGGAATTTTCCGTCCTTCTTTTTCGCATCCCAAACTATCCTTTCTTCTTTCTTTCTGTTGGAATATGTTCTTGGGGAGATAAAGAGGAATATATCAAAAGAGAAGCCCACTTGCGGCAGTGAAGTCTATGATAAGGAGATGGGGTAATTGGGGCAATATCTGTATTTTGGCTGCACCAGCATCAGGCCACTTGCTGCACTACTGACAATGCACATCAATGATAGCTGGAATTTGGTTATTTTTTGAGCTGCATATGGAAGCTGCCTGGTAACTGTTGGGTCATGGAGATGCAGATCTTATTTAACCTAAACTATTGCAGTTAGGCCTCTTTCCTCCAGTGTTCAAATCTAGCCAACTTCTGCCATTTGGAGCTGTATATACATACCCTCTGTATCTTTGTTTATTGTTCCTTGCAGAGACTAAAGTGTCTTCAGTACCGTGATGGAAGTGTGTTGCTCCCATGAATCTAGAAAGTAGACAGAGCATCACCATCACCATCAAGGGTCTCACCTACCATTAAGTCAAGACAAGAAAAAGATTAACATTTGATGAAATTAAGGGGGGAAATATCTTGTGGACCTGTCTACCATACCATACCATCCATGGTGGGGTTTGTGAGAAACCACCTTGATTTGGACAAGTGTGCACCATATGAATTCATAGATGAATTAGCATGGCCTAGGATTAATTACTCTGTGTAATGTGAGTTGGACATTCACATGTTGAGTAGCATCTGCCCACATGTAAATGGGATCAATCTTCTTGATCCCATTTCTTCCTGTGTCTATTTTATTGTGCAAACCTTACCATTCTCCCTTCTTGCACCGCTATTACTCACCACCTCTGTTTCAAAATATAAGGTGTAGTTTTTTTTTCCTTTGCGGGAGAAAATATAAGGTGTAGTTTGACTGGGCGAAGGTAATATATCAATGGCTTTTTTAATAAAAGAAGTTCAAGTCCCCAATAATTGTTCCAAAGTTACATATTACTCTCACTGAATTTGCTTAATTATCAATAGGAGCACAAATATTTTGAGGCAAACGTACCCTAGCATTTGCACTCACGGACTATACTCTTTATAGCCATCAGATATGCTTGATAACCATCATTTTGCTTTGACAAGGTCACTGGGCATCAGGCATATGTTCCTGACTTCAGTTATGATCTAAACAGGTTGGGCACATATCTGGACCTAGATCCCCACCTAATGTTAGGACAAGTGTTTCTATTCCAGTGATGCAGCTGATGTCTCCTCTAGACCCACCAGTGGCAGCCACTCTCAACTAATTAACTCATTTGACAGACAGTGATCACCACCACTGCGCTGTGTGACCGGATACCTATTAAATCGTTGTCCACTGTGCTGTCTTACTCTTTCCTAAGCACAGGCCACATGCACTTGTCCATACACAATGTAATTAACTACTCCCTCCGTCTGGAAATACTTGTCGCAAAAATGGATAATAACTGATATATTTAGAATTAAAATATGTCTAGATACATCAATTTCTCTCACAAGTATTTCCGGACGGAGGGAGATATACTCCATTTGATTGGATATTATACAAATAATTTATTGTTGACATGGAACAAGTATTTCCGGACAGAGGGAGATATACTCCATTTGATTGGATATTATACAACTAATTTATTGTTGACATGAACACCGTTTTTCTTTTCTTGATTGAAACAAAGACATGGACATTGCCATAAGAAATGCTGAAATAGTATCATGCTAGATCCAGTTCTAGTTGGCTTAAAAATATGCATGCATGTGCATTTCAAAATGCTGCAAATACGGACAGATTTTAGGTACTGCACAAGGTGGCACCGACATTGATTTGTGACCTACTGCCAGGTGCAAACAATATAGACATAACAGAAACAAATCACATGCAGAGACCATGCAGGTGAAGCCATAATGCAGGCTGTTAGGCTACCAAGGACCATGCATGTCTAGCTGGAACAGCGATGTAAAGTTCAAAAAAAAAAACTCGCAGAAAAATAGAGGGAAAAGAATGGTACTAAAACAGAGAACCTACGCGCAATCATAATTAAACAGAGACCACCTAAGCGGCTAAGCCCAACCATAATATTACTAAAAATACTAACTAATACCCATGCTACGCTAGAAAAAAACATACACAACCGTTCATGTTAAATCATTTTCAACGGCTCAGCTTTTTCAGTATCTCGGTACAGTTATCGCGTCGCTTTCTTTTGAGTTTGTAGCAAGCATTTTGTTTTTCCATTTCTTGTGCCTAGTTTTCTTAGAGAATTTTAAGTAAGTGATTAAATTGTTTTCGTTGAAAGAGCCTTGGAGTGTTTCCATTTGTTAATTTGTTATTTTTAGGGGTTGAAAGATAAGAGCAAGGTGATGTGCACACCCAGCCACTAGCAACCAGCAACTCTCATTCAATAAGCTTACAAGAGTGATTAATATAGCATGTGACCATGTACCACACGCACTCCTTGTCTTAACACCGCGACTAATTAAATTAGTTTCGCAAAACTGTGATCTAGCAAACAGAGAATTATGGAAGAGGGGAGTGTCATGTGGCGGCTCACCTCGTCCGGCTTTCGTGCATATACCTTTCTCCTGCCTTTTCTTTAGCCAAAAAGTATATGGAATATTTCCATGCTTTTTGCTTGTGTTCATCCAACGGGTCGAAGTATGATTCGGATGCCTGCCTCGTCACTCCATAACACATCATTTGATTCTGATGCCTTCTTAACCCTTTTGCTGAACAGAGTTAGTTATTGTGTGTAATGTCTTGTTTCTTAAATACTACTCCTTAAGACTGCAAATCAAGGGCTAACTCTAATATTTGTTAGAAATGTTAATATTCCTAACTAAACATAATTTTGTTATGGTTATTTTCATCCCCCCTTTTGTCAAGTATATTCTTCATGTTTTCTCTCTCCCTGCAAAAAGTCGGTATTGGTCAAACTATGTTTTTCGAATTTGTTATTCTTACCGGTCATGGGAATATCCAAATGATTTGAGATATCTTCTTGCCGATTCTCCGTTAAGATGAGTCAGCGATGAGTCATCTGATTAGAGGTTGATGATGGTTTGGAGATACCGATGCGCCCTTCAGTTCATATAACAAAATGCATTGTATAGTTGTATAGTTGAGCTTTCGCTGAAGAACTTTTGTTAGTATACGTATATTATCTTGTTTCTTGAATGCCATAGATTCTTATTTAATTCTGGTTTATATTTGTACTTGCTTTTTATCCGAGAGAAAATAATTATGTAATACGGGGCAAAAGATATAGGCTCATACCTAATATCCAGCCATTTGACTTGTTGTCACAATATCCAGCTCACTGTCAAATCGGTACTTTTGATCATGGGTGGATGGCGTACGGCCATCTCTGTTGACTAAGTATCATAGGAGTTGCTTGGCTTTCAAGCACGAGCTACATATTATTCAATTGCCATTCAATTGCCTAGTTGCCATATTAATTATTTGCCGTTTATGTGTACTATATATGTTACAAAATAATTTCTTTGATCACTTAAACATGCATTAGAAGCTGTATAGCTGGATACAATTGGAACGCATGCTGATGGGTATCACTCATTGTATGTTAGCTATTCTTACCGCATTAGTCCGAGATTTCAATGGGAGAATTATCTTCTTTGAGATTAATAACAATCCATGGAATGTCATGGTATCATAGTGGGAGAGGCAATTGAAACTCACGCCAGCTATTACAACGATTGGAACTCATGCCAAATATTACCATTTGCAAAATGTTATTTTTCTCATGTACCAGCTAATATGGTTGTGTTTGCTCCCGGTTCCTTCCACGAAATTCAAAACGTCTTCTATGTGCATCATGTCAACAAGTATCCTAAGTGTCAGGACAAAGAAAAACTCGATATCGCTACAATCGCGCAATTGGCGTCCATTATTGTTTGTACAACCGTTGAGTATGACATGTACACACCATTCTCCTCCTACTCTTGGAAATGTATGTTCCGAAGACCGTCGAAGTCACCACAGTTTCCCATTGCTAACAACACACTCTCTGCCATGAAAGAAAAGTTCAACTCTGTCACAAAGTAACAAGATTAGACACAATATATGCAATGCCATGGCAATATAGTGGGAGATGTGATTGTCTTCTTTAAACTCACATTAAATACTCCGATCTGGCGGCTGGTGGGCCGGGGTTCACCGGATCCGCCCGGATCTGGCCGGCGTGGCCTTGCCTCGTCCTGCCTGGCTCGGGTGTTCGCGGTGTGGTGCTCCCTGGTGGCGGCGGTGTGGGTTGTTCTCCATGTTTTGACGGGATGTATGCGGTGGGTGGATGCCGGGGCGGCGGCCTCGGGCGGTGTGGACGGCGCTGCCTCTTCGGCGGGCGACGGCCGTGGGTGCTGGTGGTCCGCGACTTCGGCCGTGTGGGCAGCGAGGTCTCGGTGGACGTCAACTACAGTAGGTCGGGGTGCCCCGTCACCCGGCGTGCCTGCTTCGATGAAGTCCAACGCCTTCTCCGGCTGCGTGCGCTCCCCTGGCCAGGCTTTGGCCGGGTGGATGGGATGGGGGCGGGACCGGGGGAAACCCTTGGCCGTCGGCGGAGGCCACGACAATGGCGGCGCCTTTGCTGGGCGTCGGTCCCCTTCTTGGAGGCCTTGTTGAGGTCCTCTCCCATCCTTCACTGTGATCTTCCTTTGGGTGAAAGCTCTAGTTCCCCTGCGGGCGACGGCGTCGTACCCTCGTCGTGCTCCTTCTTGAAGGCGTCACCTGGGGTTCCCGGAAGCATGGTGGGCACTTTGCAGTGCGTGTGAGGTGTTTGGTGGCGGCAATGTGTGTGGCGTTTCACCTATTCTCCGCCGGTCTTCGTCCTGATGGACTAGCGTAGATGGTGGTCATCGTTTGGCGTCATGGTGGCATCGATGGCGGAGGAACCTGCCAAGGTTGGCACCTCAATCTGCTCTGAAGATGGACCAGTGGAAGATGGCAGCGACGACACATGTGAGTGCGTTGGACCGGATTGTGCCTCGGACCCGGTATGTGGCTCGGTCGGGGCCTCCGGCTTTAGATGTTAGGCTTAGGTGGGAGGTTTGGGTATTTTGCCCAGCTTGCAACCCCTTCATCATTTGGATAGGAGTAGCGGCAGATGCTGCCAAGATGGCGGATTCAGACATATTGTTGTACTACTTTGTAAGGACCTCGAGAATAATCAATAATATGGCCGTATGCATCTCCCAGATGTAGAGGCCGGGGGTCATCCTCCTTTTCTAAAAAAAACTCACATTAAATATTACTATTATATATAATGTTATTTTATCATGTATCAACTAATATGATTGTGTTTTCTCTTGGCTCCTCCCACGGAAGTCAAATCATCTTCTGTGTATGTCATGTCGACAACTATCTAAGTGTGACGACAAATAAAAGACCAAATGCCCAATGTCACTACGCTCTCGCAGCTGACATGCATTATTGATTCTGCAACCGTCGAGTATAACATGTACAAGCCATCTACCTCATCTCACTCTTGGGAGTTGTGAGGTATGAAGGCTTATGAAGTCACCACATCTCTCCGTTGCCAACAATGCACCGCCTACCATGGAAGAAAATTCCAGCTCATTGTGAGACACTCGAAATGTCAAGCCAAGACTTTAACCCTTTGGTGAACGACACATAATCATGGTACTAAGCACCAAACCAATCTCATGGTTTTTAACCGCTAACAACATCAAATCAACTAATATGGTTGGTGTTTGCTCTCAGTACCTTCCACAAAAGCCAAAACATCTATCCTAAGGGTCATGACAAAGAAAAGCCTGATGTCACTACAGTCTCGCAGCTGGCATTCATTATTGATTCGACAACCATCGATTATAGCATGTGCATGCCATCTATCTCATCCACTCTCGAAAAGTCACGAGGTCCGAAGACCGACGAAGTCACCGCATCTTCTTGTTGCCAACAACACGCCGACCACCATGGAAATTCTAGCCCATTGCGAGACACTCGAGATATCAAACCAAGACTTTGACCCTTTAATGAGCGACGCATAATCATCGGTACTAAGCACCAGACCAATCTCGTGATTTTTACGCTTTAACAAGATCAGATCAACTTAATGTGTTCGTGTTTTCTCTTAGTTCCTTGCATGAAAGTTGAAACATCTTCTCTTTGTACGCCATGCCAACAACTATCCTAAGTGTCACGACAAAAAAATGCCTCATGTTACTATGGTCTTGCAGTTGGCATTCATTATTGCTTTCACAACCAGCAAGTATAACGCATACACGCCATCCACCGCTCTTCCACTCTCGGGAGTCGCGAGGTCCAAAGACCGACGGAGTCACCACATCTTTTCATTGCCAACAATGTGTTGTGCACCATGGAAAGAAAATACAACTCAATGTGAGACACTCGAGACGTCAAGCCAAGACTTTGACCCTTTAGTGGACGATGCATAATCACCGGTGCTAAGCACCAGACCAGTCTCGTGGTTTTTAACTGGTAAAAACATCAAATCAACTAAATGTGTTGGTGTTTGCTCTAAGTACCTTCCCGGAAAGTCAAGCATCTTCTCTTGTATGTCATGCCAACAAACGTAACAACTATCCTAAGGGTCGCAACAAAGAAAAGCCTGGTGTAGAGTCTCGTGGCTGGCATTCATCATTGATTCCACAACCGTCGAGTATAACGCATACACGACATCTACCTCATCCCACTCCCGGTAGTTGCGAGGTACGAAGACTAACGAAGTCACTGCATCTTCTCGTTGCCAACAACACGCCGTCCACCATGGAAGAAACTTACATCTCATTGTGAGACACTCTGAGACATCAAGCCAAGACTTTGACCCTTTAATGAACGACACATAATCACCGGTACTAAGCATCAGATCAATCTCATGATTTTTAATGGCTAACAACATCGGATCAACTAAAATGTGTTGGTGTTTGCTCTTAGTTCCTTCCACAAAAGTCAAAACATCATCTCTTGTACGTCATGCCAACGATATCTCAACAACTATCCTAAAGGTCACGGTAAAGAAAAGCCCGATGTCACTACGTTCTTGGGGCTGGCATTCATTACTGATTCCACAACCGTCGAGTATAGCATGCACACGCCATCTACCTCATCCCACTCTTGGGAGTCGTGATGGACGGACACTTACGCGGTCACCGCATCTCCCGTTGCCAACAATGCGCCGTCCACCATGGGAAAAAAATCAATCTCATTGTGAGACACTCGAGGCGTTAAGCCAAGACTTTTGGCCCTTTAGTGAATGACGCATAATCACTGGTAAGCACCAGACCAATATCATGGTTTTTAACCGCTAACAACACCGGATCAACTAATATGGTTGTGTTTTCTCTTGGTTTCTTCCACGAAAGTTAAAACATCTTCTATGTGCATCATGTCAACAACCGTCAACAACTATCCTATATATGTGTCACGACAAAGAAAAGCCTGACGTTACTACGGTCTCACAGCTGGCATTCATTATTGCTTTCAGAACCGCCAAGTATAACGCATACACCCCATCCGCCGCTCTCCCACTCTTGGGAGTCGTGAGGTCCGAAGACCGACGAAGTCCACGCATCTTCTACGTGCATGGAGCCAACAACTGTCAACAACTTTCCTAAGTGCCACGATAAAGAAAAGTCTGACGTTACTATGGTCTCGCAGCTGGCATTCATTATTGCGTTTAGAACCGCCAAGTAT
>NC_057813.1:710827039-710859206 GCF_018294505.1 Triticum aestivum | reverse complement strand
ACTGTCAACAACTTTCCTAAGTGCCACGACAAAGAAAAGCCTGACGTTACTATGGCCTCGCAGGTGGCATTCATTATTGCTTTCAGAACCGCCAAGTATAACGCATACACCCCGTCTGCCGCTCTCCCACTCTTGGGAGTCGTGAGGTCCGAAGACCGACAAAGTCCACGCATCCTCTACGTGCATGGTGCCAACAACTGTCAACAACTATCCTAAGTGTCACGATAAAGAAAAGCCTGACGTTACTATGGTCTCGCAGCTGGCATTCATTATTGCTTTCAGAACCGCCAAGCATAACGCATACACCCCATCCGCCGCTCTCCCACCCTTGGGAGCCGTGCGGTCCGAAGACCGACGAAGTCCACACATCTTCTACGTGCATCGTGCCAACAACTATCAACAACTATCCGACGTTATTACGGTCTCGCAACTGGCATTCATTACCGCATTCCCAACCGCCAAGCATAGCGCATACACACGTCATCCGCCGTCCACCCACTCTCGGGAGTCGTGAGGCCCAAAGCCCGACAAAGCCACGCCACCTTCCCATTGCCACAACGCGCCGTCCGCCATGCAAGAAAACCCAGCTCATTGCGAGGCGCTCGAGACGTCAACCCAAGACTTTGACCCTTTGGCGAACTCGCAACGCATAACCACCACCGCTGTCAACCTCCAGAAATCCAGAACAACAACAGCCCGACTTTCAACCGCCAACACCACCACAAAACTACCCGTGAAAAAAAATATCCATATAACTTTTTTATCGCTACATTAACAATGCTCACACTCCCTCTTGACCGGGAGAGGATAGACTCGGAGGCGATCTCTTTTCACCCTCTTGACCAGGGAGGGAGGTGAAACGGAACAGAGCGATAGCCCAAAGACCCCGCAAATCACGGAACTGCCACTCCCGGCCTCCACGTCACCGCCTACACTCCAGCTCCATCCTCTTCCTCTCCCCACTCCCGGCCTCCCTCTCCTCTCCGCTCCGGCTATAAAAGCCGCCGCTCCCCTCGCCTGCGCTGCTCTCCGCTCTCCCTCGCTCTCGTACTACCTGATCCTCCGCGGAAGGTGGGGGAACGGAACGGGAAAGAACCGGTCTTGGGCGCGTGCTGATCTTTCCGGCGGCGGAGATGGTGGCGGCGGCGGCGATCCTGCCGGAGCTGGCCACGCAGCTGGTGGTGCCGGTGGCGGCGGCGGTCGGCATCGCGTTCGCGGTGCTGCAGTGGGTGCTGGTCTCCAAGGTGAAGGTCGCCCCCGAGCCGCGCGGCGAGGGCGGGTCGGCGGCCGGAGGAGGCGCCGGCGCGGGCGGCAAGGACGGCGCCAGCGAGTACCTCATCGAGGAGGAGGAGGGCCTCAACGACCACAACGTCGTCCTCAAGTGCGCCGAGATCCAGACCGCCATCTCCGAAGGTGAGCCACGCACCCCCACACAGCACAGAGATATGGCCCGGCCCGGCGGCCGTAGCTGGTAGTAGTAGTAGTTCGCGCTCCGGTCGGCGCCGGCCGGCGGGCGTGGATCGATCCGGCGTCCGAGGGCGGGCGGGTAGGTAGATCTCGGCCATCTCGGCGCCGGCTGCGGCCTCCCGAGCGCGCAGGAACCGGGCGCCAGCAGTAGTCTCCCCGCCGGTTTGACTGCTTTCTGTTCGCTTGCGGCGTGAACGCCGTCAGAAACTTTTCCTGTCCGAATCCGCCGCGGCGCGTAGCGTGTAGCATCATAATCCAGCATGATACTGTAGATGGTGTGTTGTGCAGCGGTAATTTCATATTTTTGATGTGTTCTGTAGCGGTAATTTCTTCATATTTTGATGCATGGATTCGTAATTTATTATATGCTTGATTATGTACTTCTATCAACTTCTATAGTATCAGTCTTACACTTTATAGGTGGATCTGCGAGCAGACATTATAATATCGATTGTCCCCGCTTTGCGCAGCACGCGATATAATAATCCTCGCTCCAGCGCGTGCTGACTAATCGTGGTTAAATTTCGATTAATTAACCATCCGCTCACTCCCGACAAGATTTTTCTCCCTGGAGATATATATTTCTTGTGGGGAACGAGTGGGTGGGGATGCAGATCTGCGGGGATGGTTGACGGTTGGCAGTAAATCAGAAGTGTTTTTTTGTTCTACTTAGGAAAAAAAAACTAGAAGTGATTTGTTCTTGGTGAGAAGTGAGGTCCCCGGGCCCAACAAAGCCCAGCAGCGACCACGCTGCGGTGCAGGGATAGATAGGGTAAGCTGACTGACTGCATGAAGAAGAGGACAAGGTATTGCAACCGCCGTCCTCCCAGCTGCCATTTGAAGACACGGGGACAAATTTTCTGTTAGGTGCTGCTGATTTTAGTGCTCTGTTTTATTTGCAGTTTTGCCCAAGGCTTTGTTAGCTGGTTTATATTCTTAATAATGGTATGTAAGTTTGTTTCAAGATCTTGCTAGGGTTAAATAAAAATAGGGTTAAATATAATCTAAGAATATGTGTTGGGTCAGGTCGAGGTCAGTTTTTTTTTTGTTTTTTTTTTTGATAAAATAAAAGGCCAGCAGGTTGCTGTATGGCTCACAACACAGTACGTACATTGTCATTACTCTCACCTTTGATATTTTGTATTTGCCTCCATGTTTTATTCCTGATAAACTTCCTCTTGAAAATGCTTAGTGTCTACCTTTGTTGTATATGCATTTGTGGTCTGAACACTCTTGCTCTCTTGTAAAACAGGGGCAACCTCCTTCCTTTTCACCGAGTACAAGTATGCCGGAGGGTTCATGACCGTTTTCGCGGTCCTCATCTTCGTCTTCCTTGGCTCCATCGAGGGGTTCAGCACAAAGAGCCAGCCTTGCCATTACAGCGTGGGCAAGACATGCAAGCCTGCTCTTGCCAACGCCGCCTTCAGCACAATTGCCTTTGTGCTGGGTGCGGTCACCTCGCTTGTGTCTGGTTTCCTCGGAATGAAGATCGCGACCTACGCGAATGCCAGGACCACTCTCGAGGCAAGGAAGGGTGTCGGGAAGGCGTTCATCACCGCTTTCCGCTCTGGTGCTGTGATGGGCTTCCTTCTTGCTGCGAGTGGCCTTTTTGTTCTCTACGTCGCAATCAACCTGTTTGGGCTTTATTATGGTGATGACTGGGAGGGCCTTTTCGAGGCTATCACCGGGTATGGTCTCGGCGGTTCTTCCATGGCTCTTTTCGGCCGTGTAGGCGGCGGGATTTACACCAAAGCTGCTGATGTTGGCGCTGATCTTGTTGGGAAAGTAGAAAGGAACATCCCTGAAGATGACCCGAGGAACCCAGCTGTAAGTGCCTATCCTCTGTTGTCGAACAGAGTATTAATATTCTGATAGGTAGTATTTTTTATCTACGCATGAGAATGATCATTCCTTCCTTCATGCAGGTCATTGCAGACAATGTTGGTGACAATGTTGGAGATATTGCTGGAATGGGTTCAGATCTCTTTGGTTCCTACGCCGAGTCGTCTTGTGCTGCTCTTGTTGTTGCCTCGATCTCTTCCTTCGGAATTAACCATCAATTCACCCCCATGATGTACCCACTCCTAATTAGCTCAGTGGGTATAATAGCTTGTTTGATAACGACTCTTTTTGCAACCGATTTCTTTGAGGTGAAGGAGGTAGATCAAATAGAGCCTGCCCTTAAAAAACAGCTTATTATCTCCACTGCCGTGATGACCGCTGGCATTGCACTTGTCAGTTGGTTAGGCCTCCCGTATACCTTCACAATATTCAACTTTGGTGCCCAGAAGACTGTGCATAGCTGGTATTGCCATCTTTTCAATTTGAATTTATATAATTTTGTTCAGGCCTTCCTCATTGAATTCATGATCTCACTTCACCTTCTATTTTACAGGCAACTATTTTTGTGTGTGGCGGTTGGTCTCTGGGCTGGCCTAGTCATTGGATTCATTACAGAGTACTACACAAGCAATGCATACAGGTACTTGCAATTTTGGTCATGTATAATTCTCATTGTGAGTTTCAAGTTCCTGACAGTTCGGCGCTTTCAGTCCTGTGCAGGATGTTGCTGATTCCTGCAGAACTGGAGCTGCTACCAATGTCATCTTTGGTCTTGCTCTGGGATACAAATCAGTTATTATCCCTATCTTCGCCATTGCCTTCAGTATTTTCCTCAGCTTCAGCCTTGCCGCGATGTATGGTGTGGCTGTGGCTGCTCTTGGAATGCTCAGCACAATTGCGACCGGTCTTGCCATTGATGCCTATGGCCCTATCAGTGACAACGCTGGAGGCATCGCTGAAATGGCTGGCATGAGCCACAGAATCCGTGAGAGAACTGATGCTCTGGATGCTGCAGGAAACACAACTGCTGCCATTGGAAAGGTATACAATCTTTAACTTGTTTTCTGTCTTTAATTTGAGAGCTGAATGACCTTATTATCTCATTCAAGGAAGTGCATTCCACTGTAACTTGAATACTCCATAGAATATTTCTTCAGTTATAATTTCTTTCCACAAATTTCATTTCAAACTACTAAACTCTGTTTACCATGGTTTTTTACCTGTAGGGTTTTGCAATTGGCTCGGCTGCCCTGGTGTCCCTTGCTCTCTTCGGTGCCTTTGTGAGCCGTGCCGGGATCACAACTGTTGATGTTCTGACACCAAACGTTTTCATTGGCCTCCTTGTTGGTGCCATGCTCCCGTACTGGTTCTCTGCAATGACCATGAAGAGTGTTGGAAGCGCGGCTCTCAAGATGGTGGAGGAAGTGCGGAGGCAGTTCAACACCATCCCTGGGCTCATGGAGGGCACCGCCAAGCCTGACTATGCGACATGTGTGAAGATCTCCACCGATGCGTCCATCAAGGAGATGATCCCCCCGGGTGCTCTGGTCATGCTGACACCTCTTATTGTCGGGACCTTCTTTGGCGTTGAGACCCTCTCTGGTGTCCTTGCCGGTGCTCTGGTTTCTGGTGTTCAGGTTGGTGGAACATTCTGTTTTGTGGGAATATACTTAGCATTCTGTTTCCGTACTCTGTTGCTGCATGCATAGCCATGTGATGTTCCACTCAAAACTGTGTTGTTTTTATCCAGATTGCCATTTCAGCATCGAACACCGGTGGTGCCTGGGACAACGCGAAGAAGTACATTGAGGTAAAGATCCTTTGACCCCCATCAGTCAGGAGCTTTCCTTTTCCTCACGCGTTTGCCAAAAATCATTAACTGTGTGTTTCCTTGGTTTTAGGCTGGCGCATCTGAGCACGCAAAGAGCCTGGGCCCGAAAGGCTCGGACTGCCACAAGGCTGCTGTGATCGGCGACACCATCGGGGACCCTCTCAAGGACACCTCGGGCCCCTCACTCAACATCCTCATCAAGCTCATGGCGGTCGAGTCCCTCGTGTTCGCCCCCTTCTTCGCCACCTATGGAGGCATCCTCTTCAAATATCTTTAGAGCGAGAAGGCCGATGCATGATCGACTATCTAGTTTTGCCGGTGGGGAGCGTGCTACTTCATCTACATGTTATGGAGCTCCTTCAGATGATGACCCTCTTGTGTTTTACATTTCGTTGTTCCTGGTCTTGCGCAATCATGTTGAACTTTGTCTAGTTTTCGTTCCGGTAGATGTAGTAGTGGTAGCAGAGGGTAGCGAAATGGACGGCCATTCGACAGGTTTGGACCAGAGTGTCTTGGGGGTTCTATTGTGCCTGAAGATGGATGATGATGATGACGACGACGATGATGATGAATCTTGTATGCACATTGCAGATTCCATGTCTTGAATTTTCAATGGGAGCTACCCTTATCATTCTGTAGGTGATTGGATGGATGCAATATGACATTGTGTGGATTATTTTTTTGCGTTGAATTTATTTCTTGAGGGGATGTTTTTGGGTTGAATTTCTCAGAAAGCATGAAAGTGGGGACAAGGTTAAACCGAGCTTGACCTTATGTGAGCTTGGATGAACAGCAAAATACATTTTTTTTTTCATCAAAAAACATCGTTTTTCCCATGTATTTTTACTAATGTCATTTTGTGATGAAACTTTACAAGAACATTTGTCAATGTTTGCTATCTTTTTCAGAATTATTTGATTTTTTTCTATTTTACTGTTCACCTTGGGCTCACAAAGGCTCAGTTCAGAAAAGCACTTTCATGAAAGTAGCTGCTTCAGCGAAAGTACCTTTCTACACCCAGGGGCAAATGCTCATGGTGTGAACAGTAAAATAAAAAAAATAATCTGAATTTTTTGTTACATACTTTCACAAATGTTTGTTGTGCATGCAAAATTTCATCACAAAATCACATTTGTGGAAGTCGTGCCAAAAAAACAAAGTCAGACCTCCAAAATGCTTTTGTAAGTAACATTTTCAGAGCATTGATTTTTTCTTTATCATGCCTTTCATCAATGTGATTTCGCGATGAAATTTTGCATGCACAACAAACATTTGTGGAAGTATGTAACAAAAAATTCAGATTATTTTTTTTGATTTTTTTTTGATTTTACTGTTCACACCTTGAGCATTTGCCCCTGGGTGTAGAAACTCCTTCAGGGACTATGTCTTACGTCAGGGTCACCGGTGATGACTGGAATATAACAAAAGGGCAGGCATCAAAATACATCTTGTTCCCAGGGTCCTTTTGGTCTTAACTAGTAAACTGGATCGTAATGTCATTTCAATGGCGTCACCTTGTTAGTTGCAATGAGAGCAATGTCTTAATCTTAAATTAACATAATTAGTCTATTGCAAAAAGCCTTGTTAGAAAAACACTGCACAAGTAAGACAATCAAGAAAAAGGAGGCGTGGATTTAACATTGAAAACTATACGGGCAACAACTAGCAACAATGATTAGGCCATGCTTGGGTTGAGTGTAATTTTTGTCTATTTTGAGGAGAAGCATAGAAAATACCCCCAATCCAAGCATGCATGCCAAATACTCCCTCCGTTCCTAAATGTAAGTCTTTGTAGAGATTCCACTGGATGGACTACATACGGAGCAAAATGAATGAATCCACACTTAAAATGCATCTACACTAGTAGAAAAACACCTAATAGTCCCGGTTCGTGAGGGCCTTTAGTCCCAGTTCATGAACCGGGACTAATGGGCCGTTACTAATACCTCCACCCATTAGTCCCGATTTAAACTAGAACCGGGACTAATGTGCCTCCACGTGGCTCTGTGCGCCAAGCCCAGTCAAGGGGCCTTCGGTCCCGGTTGGTGGCACCAACCGAGACCAAAAGTCCATGTTTTTTTTTTGGAAATTGGCTATTTTAGGGGTTTAGGGGGTTATTTTTAGGTTGTTATATTAGCTAGCTAATAGAGAGAAGTGTCCTCTCTTATATCTTCGTCCTTGGTTTACCAACGCTGCTGCTATATATGTTCATTTTACCCGCTGATATAATAACTCATGCATGCTCGCATACATCAGCATATATAATAACAAGTACTCGTCCTACTAATTATGCATCATCATACAACTTCTACTCGTTATTAATAATAAGTCATACGATCATCATCCTCATAGTCATCGAACCCAACCCTACATAATTGTTCTTAACACATGATCATCAGTATCAGGTAGGACCTAAACACCCTTAAGGTAAAATAACATAAAACAATATAGATCCTGACTCTCCATTATGAAGAATGGCGATCATCCTGTCTCCAATTTTTGCCCTTCGCTGAATGTTGCTTCCAAGAAGCTCCTTACGACTGTCCATATATTTTTTCCATTCTTTGATTCTCATGTCTCCACTTATTTTAGAAACCCGGTATGGACAGTTGAGATTCGTAGGACAACCTGGTTGTATGTTCAAAACATGAAGGCTACCGTGTGTATACATCAGATGAGGCACACAATCATTCGGGATTATCTGTTGAAAAACATAGTAATAACTTGGTAGTTAGCAATGATATGATGTACTAGTTTTAGAAGTGTGCAAAAAGATGCACGGATGTTGTAATAGTACAAAAATCTTACCAGGGTATTTCCATGGTAGTTACCGTAGTTCAACACGTGCACTAGTGGCACGTATTGACCATAATGTTGAGGAGTTCGATTGTAGACATTGTAATTTTCAAGATCAGTACAAAATGCGACCAGATGATTTTTCTCATGATAAGTTAGTTCGGAGCCTTTGGTGTAGTAGGTTTTGTCTACCATCTTCCGCACATTCTTTGAAGAATGAAAATAAGCTGTCAATGGAGAATAAGTTGTCAACTATTTTGAAATAAACAATATAAATTACTTAATAACTATGTTAAGCTCACATGGGGGAAGAATTGAAGGTGTATTCACAAGGACGAAAATCGTAGGTCTCTCTTGCTCGATTGTAGGATCACCAAGATCCATGGTAACAAGCATACCCTCATCAAAACCATACATCTTGCAAAGTGCTTCCCAATTTTTGCAACCAAAATGGGTTACACTCTGAGCATTGTACAGCTTTACTTGAAAATTCACACCATGATGGGTACTTAGAATAATTTTTTTGGTTTCGAAACTTTCATGGTCTTCAAAACCCATCCTCTCTAAGACATAGCGTCTTGCAAAGCATGGGATAAGCTAGTCGAATTGGAAAAGATGAAAAATATTGTCATGACTAAAATAGTTGAAGTCATGAGTAATTACAAAAAAACTATTATCGTCGGTTGCGTACCGTATGAACATCGAAGGTCTCCTCGAGCTTAATGCTGAAGCGACGATCTTTGTCCAGCACAATGAACCTGTCGCAGATACCTCGGTCGTCGTGGCACCAGTCGCACTCCCCCGGGCGGTTTTCGTCGTCCGATGAGTACGACATTTCCGGCCTACGTTCATAATTCAAATATTAAACTAGATCATTATTATTAATCATGGGTTGACTATCGATGATCGATGTACGTAGCTCCTCCTTTCATTCCCAAATGCATTATTATATCAAATTGTCTAGCACACGGGAATGAAAGAGAACTTATCCAATATGAGCATTCAATAAGCAAAACCAAATCATAAAATAAGCAAAACCAAATCATAAAATAAAGTATAGTATTCAAATTAGCATGCATTCAATAATTATAAGCAAAAGTATATCATCTCTTGGTGTCCGTACATCGTCGAATATTATCACTAATACAACTAGAACCGTAGCGCCCGACGGGTATCGACGCGAGCGGTGGACACCCAAAGATAAGGAACCATCACAGGATCATAGCTCCAGTGAGATCCCTGAAGAACCTGCCAGGTATTGTCGAATCCGCCCTCCAATGCAACCATGTAGCGACGGACGTGCTCGTCCTTCTCGCTGACACGGTGACGTACCACCTCCGCGGTGTCCGGATGCCTCACCACCGTCACTGGCCCACGCGACCGCCACCAAACAAGGATCGGGTCAACAACGGGTTGCCTTCTCACCAACCTACGTCCCCCGGAAGGTAGCACCTCCCAATACCAGCCCGGCGGAGCCCAGTCCCGAACATGGCCCTGATCAAGCAGGCCTCCACCGTCGAGTCGACGACGACGAGGATGCGGGATAGGCATCAAAATACATCTTGTTTCCCAGGGTCCTTTTGGTCTTAACTAGTAAACTGGATCGTAATGTCATTTCAATGGCGTCACCTTGTTAGTTGCAATGAGAGCAACGTCTTAATCTTAAGTTAACATAATTAGTGTATTGCAAAAAGTCTTGTTAGAAAAACACTGCACAAGTAAGACAATGGAGAAAAAGGAGGCTTGGATTAACATTGAAAACTATACAGCCAACAACTAGCAACAATGATTAGGCCATGCTTGGGTTGAGTGTAATTTTTGTCTACTTTGAGGAGAAGCATAGAAAATACTCCCAATCCAAGCATGCATACCAAATAATTAATTGCAACTCCAACGCGGTACATCAAAACGGACACCTCAAATGTCCACCGACACATGGGCCAGGCGAATTGTTCGGACTTTCATGTCTTGAATTTTCAGTGGGAGTTACTTTTATCATTGTGTAAATGATTGGATGGATGCAATGCAGACTTATTGTGGTATATGTTTTTTGTGTCAAATTGCTCCAATTGAGGTGTCCTGAACCCTCTCAAGAAAGCATGAAAGTAGCGGCTTCAGGAACAAAGCTGTTAAAATGTCTTATGCCAGGGTCACTGATGACTGGAGTATAACAAAAGGACATGCGTCGGAGTATGTGTTGTTTCCCACGGTCAATGGAGTAAACAAAGTAGAGGCATTAGAGTATAGATTGTTTATCTGGGTCATTTAAGAGCAACTCTAGCAGACCCCGCAAAACGCCCCGGCCCGCAAAATAACCGCCAAATTTCGGGTTGGGGCCAAAAAATATGCACGAGCAGACCCCGTAAAACGCCCCGGCCCGCAAAAAATTTCGTGGGGCGCGGCAAATCTTCTCTCTCAATCTCCATCTTCACGGGCTGGGAGGCCGACCCGAGCTCAACCCCCATCCGGCGCGAGATTATGCGGGAGGGACATTTCCGCGCCCCCTTTCCCGCTCTCCGCACCCTCCGCCACCATTGCCCCCCCTCTGAAAGCTCCGGCTGCTCCTCCCCGGCCGTCCCTCGCCGCCATGGACGACACCATGCTGTCCCCCGTCACCGTCGAGGTCGCGCACGCCCCTTCCCCTCGGGCGGATCTCGTCGCCGGCCATGTAGGCCCCGCCGGCGTCGCCCAAGCACACGCCACGCCTGCCCGCAAGCGGCAGGGCAACGTGCTTGTGCAGGGCGGGAATCCGGCTACCCCCGCCGCGATGGCCCGCGCTCCGGGCGCCAATGCCGCTGTGCGATCCCGGCCAGCGACGGAGAAGGCCGACAAGGTCGCGGGCGTAAAGCGGAGGAAGGTCCCGACTTCAAGGAACAAATCTTCTTCAACCCCTCACTCCATCCCCCCCCCCAAGGTGGTGCTCCGGCGATGCCGTTCAAGGGTGCCACTGCACCCGCGAGCGAGGTGTTCGACGAAATGGCCGGAAGGTATATCTCTTTTCGGACTTTGGTGATTCTCTTTCATTTTTGCCATTGTTTTTCGATAGCTCATGACTTGTCATCGTTCGGTATAGCGGTGGTTCGAACAATGCAACAACCAAGTTCGTGAACTTGTTGGACACGAACGCGGTTGACATTGATCAAGCCCCTGTCGAACCTTTCGTCTACAATGAAACGGAGGGCGGCGTGGACGATCATGGTTGTGCGGACGACTTGGCGGAGATTGAAGCGGAAACGTTTGAGAATTCACAAGCAAAAGCTGGGAAAAGCCAAAGATCAAAAACTACACCATCTTGGAAGATCAAGCTTTGATCAAAGCATGGAGTGCGGTGTCTCTTGATGCAAGCACTGAGTACTAATCAAACCGCCAAGAGATATTGGCAAATGATCGAAGATCAATACTTCCCCATTATGAAAAACTACCCCAACAAGACTCCACGCACATTTCGGTCGCTTCAAGGTCGTTGGGAGAACATCAAGCCTATGTGCAGCCGTTGGGCAGCTTGCTTGGAGCAAGTACGCAATGCACCTCCAAGTGGCACCGTGGAGTCCGACTATGTGAGTTTGCTTTGCCTTTGTTGAAGTTGTGCATCATTATAATGTATCATGAAAAATGATTGCATCACCTTGTTCGCATTGTGTAGGACAAGATTGCTCAACAAAGATACAAGGACATGGAAGCTTCGAAAGGCAGATTTTTTAAATTAGAGCATTGTTGGGAGTTGCTCCAAAAGTGCGAGAAGTGAAAGTTGATCGACAAAGAGTCCCCACCCAAGAGAGGCTCACTTACAAACATGGATGAAGACGAGGATGATGATGGCCCAAGAAATTTGAATAAGCCCGATGGCGACAAGAAGACTAGAGAGAAGATAAAGAGAGAGCAAGAAGCATCAAGCTTGAGGGAGAAGATTGATGCCATGGTGCAATCAAACGAGTTAATGTTGTTGAAGTCGTTGGAGATCAAGAAAGAGTTGGCCGAAAAGAAGGCAAAAGAGAAGCAAGAAAAATGGCAAATGCTCAAGGAAGAGGGGCTGCGCAGAGCTGCCATTGAGGAGAGAAAAGTACGCGCCTCTGAAAACAAATCGTTGTCATTGTTGCTCGCCGAAGAGAACAAGATCATGTCAATGAACCGCAATGGCATGGACGAGGTCACCAAAACATGGCATGATATGGCAAGGAGAGAGATCTTGAAGAGGAGAATAGTCGCCTCGGCCGGTCCGTCTGCCAGTTCCGGTGATGTTTTCTCTGCTCCACACAGTGGCAATGTGGATGATTTCGGTGCGGGAGTTGGAACAAGCGACGGAGGTGGCTACGGTGGCGCCAATGAAGTTTTAAATGGACTCCATGGCGCCGAGTAAAGATCGACCCCCAAGATGATGCCGGACATGGGCGCATACCTTTGCATGCCCTCTTTTGCGTAACGAACTTCGCTTTTATTCGCGCGCAAATTGTTTATGTCATTTGAATTTGAACTTGTTTGTGAAACCCTATGACAATTTCAGATTTGCAGTTCTTGTGTTTGCGGGTCGTTGCGCTGGAGCCCGAGCAGAACCCGCATAGCCGACCCGTAAAAAAGCATATTCCGCGAATATACATTTTTACGGGTCCGTTTGGGGGGTCTGCATCTGTGCTAGCCCTTGCCGGCCCGCAAAAGCGGTTTTGCGCGAACTGCAAACGCGTTTTGCGGGCCGGCGTTTTGCGGGGTCTGCTAGAGTTGCTCTAAGGCTTAATTGGATCGTAATGTCATTTCAAATTTTCAATGGCATCATCTAGTAAGTTAGAAACCAAACAAAGTACGATATCAATATCTTCATCTCACAATAATAGTAGTTACTGTATCGAAAAAGCGTTATTAGAAAATCACTGCATAACTAAGATTATCAAGAAAAAACACTACATAACTAAGATAATCAAGAAAAAGAAAGTGTGCTTGTCGAAAAGGAAAAAAAGGTACCGCGAATTTAACATGGAGAACAGGCAGCGCTAATTAGGCCATGCTTAGATCAAGTGCAACTTTTATGTACTTTGAGGTGGAGCATATAGAAAACACTCCTTGTCCAAATAGGCCGAGTTATCGAAAAGGTCACGTCTCAACCAATTATATCCACGGAGTAGATATGTAAATAGAAGTAGCAGCGAGTACGATATTGTAAATTTCCTTATAAACGATGTAACCATTATTACTAATAAATAAAGAGGATGTTTTATTTAAAAAAAGAAGAAGCAGCGAGTACGTAACGTAGGAAAAAACAAGAATGGCAAAGGGATATGGGTGGAGCCTCCGTAGACGATGGCGCAAATCATCTTTACGCCTTCACTATTTAAACCGAGTTCATTTTAAATTTAAATAATACAGGTGGTTCGAGAGGTCCAAGGAAAAACCCAGACCGAAAAATCAACGCGACACAACCCACTTGGGTAAACACCTTTGTCTCCACCTATGCTTAAACCTAGCTCTAACAATCATTAACTGAAGTTGTGAATTGATTTACAATCAGATATGTAGCATTAAGGTTGTAAATTAATTTGAATTTCATGGCTTTCAAATTACTCGAAGCTGTAGCCCGACAGAAAATAAGGAAAACAGAGGTCCTGACACGCAAAAAATCCCCCACATTCGTCCCCCTTCTCCGGTCCGGGTCTCCCCTCCCCCGCCCCCTCTCGCGTTCTCCGCCTCCGGCCCACCACCAGAGCGGAGACCAGCCCGCCCGCCCGCGTCGCCGGAGGCCGTCGCCTCGCCGCCAACGCCCAGTCAAACGCACGCACGCACGCACGCTCTCCCCAACCACCGCGGCAGCCCGAGCCAAGCTCCTCCCCTCGCCCCACCGGCCCCGCAATTCCCCCAAAACCCCCGATCCGATCCCCGCCCATGGCGTCGGAGATCGAGGTGCTCGAGGACACCACCGCCGCGGCGGCGGCGACGCCCGCGGAGGTGCCGGTGGCCGCGGCGGTGGCGGAGGAGGAGGCGCTCAAGGACGACGTGTACACGGCGGCGGCGTACGGCGATCTGGAGAAGCTGCAGCGGCTGGTGGAGGCGGAGGGCCGCCCCGTCGGCGGGACCGACGCCTCCGGCTACTACGCGCTCCAGTGGGCCGTCCTCAACAACCGCGTCGCCGCCGCGCAGTACATCCTCGAGGTTCCGGCCCCGCCCCGCTCCGCTTCCCTCCCCTCTCAGCTTTACCCATGCGCGCTTGCTCTGCGAGCTGAACTTTGCATGCCACACAACTGCGGGCGCCTTAGTGTCGATGTCCGGAACAATTTACGCCGCTGCGAGCTTTAAACGATGGATGCTTATCGTTACCGTGGTCAGAAATTGCCATGCATTGGGTATGGGCCTTTGGGGGATTCCATGAAGTGTGTATGAGCTTGGAGTGTAGCCATGGGAGCTTTCTCAGCTGCTCATTTACTCGGTTGACGGGACAATTGAATGTCCTAGTGCTGTGGCTGGGTAGGTTTGGGCAGCCATGCTTACAACGAGGGGAATTTTCCCGAGGCCGTATATTTGAGTTGGTTAACCGCATGGATTTGTAGCTCGTGGACTCGTTCGAGGGCACCAGCTTGTTGTTTGTCGCATTCACCATTTGCCTCAGTTTAATTCCTCCACAGTTTCGAGTATAAGCAAATGAGCGTGTGGTGGGCTTGGGATAGTCTGCTCATACAATGTAGTGTACCCCATGGCGATCAATAGGAGTATGCCTGTTATGTACTTGAGTGCGTGAATGGGCTTTCTACGCAGTACTTGCTCCTGGTAGCTGTAGTTGCCTGAATAATTTTCTATATTGGCTGGGTGATGATTTTGTGGTCTTTGGACAGCATGGTGGAGATGTAAATGCTGTGGATCACACTGGGCAGACAGCACTTCACTGGAGTTCTGTACGTGGTCACATACAAGTTGCTGAACTACTTCTGAAAGAGGGAGCTAAGGTGGATGCTGCTGATTTATATGGCTATCAGGTCTGCATACTGACTTCTTCCGTGTCTTTCGCCCTTGTTTTGCCTTTGTGTTTGCTTTTGGGTGTCCAATGTTCATTCACAACTGATAGACAACTAGTCGTTGGATATTTGCCTGCCAAATGGATCAACTATTCCCATCTTGTTTTCCTGCAAGTTACACGATAAGAGATATGTAATGGACAAAAAAACCTTTGGCTATACGATTTTTTCTACATGAAAAGAAATGCAAGAATCAACGGCATTCACATGTGGCATTGAATTAATTACAACTCTATAAATCAATATATACTGTTGTTTGCAGGCCACACATGTTGCAGCGCAGTATGGTCAGACAGCATTTATTTATCACATTGTTGCAAAATGGAATGCCGATCCAGATGTCCCTGACAACGATGGAAGAAGCCCATTGCACTGGTTTGTTCGTACCTTATGCTCTTGAGTCTTGAGTAACTCATTAGCCTACCAATTATTTCTGCTGGTGCATTATGTAACATATGTCTGAACAGAACTTTAGGACCTGCTTTTACATTTACATTTCTGTTTTCTTATGTGTTGCTTATTTACCTTGTAGGGCTGCTTACAAGGGGTTCGCAGATTCGATACGTCTTCTTTTGTATTTGGATGCTCATAGGGTGCGGCAGGATAAGGAAGGCATGTGCTAAATTTATTCACTGCTCTGCCTGTAAATAGAACACAGCACGTGGAGCTTGACTTTTATTTCTTTATGACAAATGCTGCCGTAGGTTGTACTCCTTTACATTGGGCTGCTATCCGGGGTAATCTAGAAGCATGCACTGTGCTAGTTCAGGCTGGGAAAAAGGATGACTTGATGGTGAAAGACAAAACTGGTTTAACTCCAGCACAGCTTGCTGCTGATAAGAATCATCGACAAGTTGCATTTTTTCTTGTGAGTAACAACACGGACCATGTCATTTCTGTTCTAGTCTACTTGAGCTGCTATTTCCAGCACCTCGGAGGCTCAATGCACAAGCACTGTCATCTAATAGGGATTCTGTCTAGTAATTATTTTGATTTGCATAAAGACAAAAACTATAAGCAATATTAATTTGCATCACTATAGATTTTGTATGCCTGCTTTCTAATTGTTTAAATTCGTTAAGGAAGGCTGAGTTTCATGATGAGGTATTGTTGGCGAATTTGTTGAATGATGCACATGCTTTCTGAACCTGGTAATTTTATGTGTAGACTTGATAAAAGTACAGTCAAATGACATGTCTAATTGGCTATATTTAGAACAAAAAGCAGATACTGGTTTGGCTGGAAAATACCAGAAACTGGTACTTGTATGTACATAGATGCAACCAAGGAGAAAAATATATTTTCTTCTTTGTGACCTATTCTCTTACTGTCTCACAGATATTTTGCAGATTCCATTTGAACTTAGGAATTGAAATGATTAACTGTTTAGCATTTACATGTGGTTGGCTGATTGCACTGATAGATTAAGACTTCTTCACTTTAATTATTTATGATGCCTTGTAGATTAACCGTTTCAGTTATCCCTCAATGTATATTATCTGCAAAAAAGCGATCATGTTGATCTTGAGTTGAAAGGGCTTTAGTATTGCTGATATTTGAACTGGGGAAATCTTTTCTTGTTTCCAAGAAGAATCTGAAGACTTGATTTGCGTCATTCCTTACAGGACAATGCTAGAAGGGTACATGACAGTGGATGTAACAGGAATCCGACATTTGCAAAGCTATCAAAAGTAGGGCTTGCTCCTCTTCTTTGGTGTATCGCTGTTGTATTGCTTGCTACATATATACATTCTGTTATAGCAGGTAAGTGGCGTTTCTAATGTCTTTTCACTCGCCCTGTTCTTCCGCACTGTGGTGCTTATTTATATTTCCTTTTTACCAGGACAATATAACATGGGTATGCCACCAGCATTTGGGCTATTTGCATGGTCCGGAGTTTTCGTTGCAACTGCTGGCTTGGTCATGTTCTATAAATGTAGCAGGTACTGAAGCATTTGGGTAGTCCTCCGTTCCAAAATATTTGTCGTGGCTTTAGTTCTGAACTAAAACCACAACAAGTATTTTGGGACGGAGGGAGTAGTTATGAAAAGGTTGAATCCAGCAAGCATGTTGATTCTTGTCAGTTACCACTTTTCTTGACAATACTTTCAGACAGTGGCAGAGTTCATTATGTGTCTGCTTGCATATTTGCACTCATATATGACATCCTGTTTAGATTACTCTTATATGTGTTACGTACATGGCAAATTATTTAAACATTATTCTTTTGCGATTGCAACGTATATATGTGTTGCAAATTTGCTCTATTAAAATGTAGTGCTACTAACCCATTGCCACCAGTTAGAGACAAGCGACCTAATTATCATTAAGCAACACCACTATGATGTAAAATTTGCTTTTACTTTCTGCAGGAAAGACCCTGGCTACATCAGTGCGAATACAAGAGATTCACATAATCAAAGGGACGATGTAAGTTTGAAAGATTAGCCGAGTTAATTTGGTTTGCTGCAAGCACCTTTATGATCATTTGCTATTCTAGATGCGTTACCAAATTTAAGGTTTAAGCATATCCCAAAATGTTGCAATCCCATTTTGCTTTAGGAACCCTTGTTGAAGATGGAGTTAGACAATCCTGCACTTCTGACTGGTAACTGGTCACAGCTTTGTATAACCTGCAAAGTAAGCGGTACATTACTACATTATACAGTGATGAATTAGTTGTCTCTATCCTAGAATTATATTCTTAGGCCTCTGATTTCTGAACGTGTCGTTCTGCAGATTGTCAGACCTGTTCGTTCGAAACATTGTTCTACATGTGATCGCTGTGTTGAGCAGTTTGACCATCACTGCCCCTGGGTATCTAATTGCGTCGGCAAGGTAGGCTTTTCAGTCATGTCATATGTGCCTACATGTGATCAAATGTAGCTATCAACTTATCACCTCTTCTGAAGATGTATTGGACGGTTTATGTTGCTTGATGAATATCATGTAGACAAAAGGTTATGATACCACCTTACTTTTAAGAAAGTGACACTATGAAGAGCCTGTGCTTATCACTTGCTGATTCTTTCTTTACTTTTTGTTTGAATTTTGTTATTCTCTTCATATCTGCTTGTTCTTCAGTCTGATCTATAGTGGAATGTAACTGCAGAAGAACAAATGGGAATTCTTCATGTTCATCACTCTAGAAGTAATTGCAATGATCATTACTGGTTCTGCTGCCATCATAAGTATAGTCTTAAGTCTTCTGTGGCTTTTCCTTGCAACATGGACTGGAAATGTTCCGTATGATTCATTACTTTTTTTGTTGGCAGGGACTGTAAGTGACCCAGCTTCTCCAGCATCCTTTGGCGATTGGCTAGGCTATTCTGTTGTTTACCATACTGGAGCTGTTTCTTTTTTCATGATGGACCTTTTCATTTTCTTTGGTGTTGCATGTCTAACAGGAGTTCAAGCGTACCAGGTATTTAAAGTTTTAATGTTATAAATCGTGGATGTTTTTACCTAAGAAAACCAAGTTATTTGTTATTTGATTCTAAAATCATGAAGCCACCGATATGCTTGTGCATTGTAGCACAATCTTCAACATTTTTTGATTGCTAACTAAACTAAGGCATGAACTTGTATAAAACATCCTGAACATAACATTATTTGTGCCTTGCTGGATCTTTTTTTTACGGAAAGTATGCTACTGCGGTAACACCTTTACTAGAGTTTTCCCAGATATTTGTGCCTTGCTGGATCATTTTTCTATGGAAATTGCTGGATATGTCAGATTGGCATGTCGTTGTCAGCTCATTCATGAGTATATGACCTATCAAGTATGAACACAACATTATTGGTCAGGCAATATAGTTAAGCATTTGTCAATAAAACTGTATCATGTTTGGAATTCAATAGCAAAGTCAAGATTGCAATTACTGAACAGAGATAAAATCAAGGCCAGATGCGAAACATCATTGTCTGCTTATTTGATTTATGAAGCTATCTGTGAGGTTCATGTGTGGGACCATGCTTTCCATCCAGTAGTTATAGCCTCTCTGGAGTACAGGAGGGACATGTTGATCTGTACCATGTATTCTTCTTCATGTATTGTTTCTCTCCCTTGTAGATAGCAAGGAACATCACGACCAACGAGATGGCCAATTCCATGAGATACACTTATCTAAGAGGCCCAGCTGGCAGATTCAGAAATCCGTTCGACCATGGGGTGCGCAAGAACTGCTCAGACTTCTTGGTAAACGGGTACAATGAAGACGTTGAGCGGCTCGAGCATGCATCACGCACTGACGAAGAAATAGGAATGATACAGATGACAAGTGCAGTCTCACAGAATGGCGAGGGCAATTCCCATCATGGTAATTGCGATGACCATGCTTGTGCTGATTCACATGCCAACTCAAACTCTCACAGTCAAGGTGGTTCCTCTCAGTGTTGTGACCACAGCAAGAAGAATGAGAGGACACCGTTCGGCCTAGGGCTGGGCCTTGGACGCAACAGTGCTTCCCGGCAGTATATCCGGAATCTTCTTCCACTATGATTCGTCGGTTGGGAATTGGGTGAGTCGTCGCTGTAGATTGTACACGTTCACTGCTCAGGCTCCATCGTCCATTTAGATTACCGTGGACATGTTTTTGCTAATATCGTCGAGGGCTGGCTGTGGAGAATTCGGACATGCTCATATCTTTGGGCGCTAGCTGTTCATTTTACACAGGAGATGGGTTGTAGCAATAGGCTCACGGATATCCGCCAGTCTGCATTTCGAAAATTGTTACTATGTAGAACAGGATAGCAATTCTTTGCGTATGCAGGCGTGCAGTGGCGTGACAGTCTTCAACATTCCCGTACCCGTCAGGATCGGCGGGAGTACAATTGAGCTATTCGGCACCATATACACACTTGGGAAAAATGTAGCTGTAATTTGTAAATTTGAGGGAAATTGTAAATTGATTAGTAGCTTCACTGTGGCTTAAAGCTGCTTTCTTCTCCGTTTCTCATTCATTTTGCGTAGGATATCGTTACACGGGACGACAAGAGGTTTTGCGGGTGTTGCATTATATGACATCCATTTGGTATCTTTTGATGCATTGGTGTTTGTATAAACTGTATTCTGGAGTGGTGATGAAGGAAGCTGACTGGCTGTAAGAAAATATTTCCGCTTCTGCATTTTTCCTTTTTCTTTTGAAGTGCTATTCATGGGCTGTACATTTGTTTTCCCCTTTTCTTTTGTCTATCATCATCCTCTGCTGGCATTCAGATATGTTCATGTGACTATTTTATTTTTCTGTGTACACAATGTAATAGCTGCATTGCCTGATAAAGCTAAGAGATCGTTCAACCTAAAGAGGGATAACACAACAAAGATATCAGCCAGCCGAACATTTGGCGCAGCAATGTAGGTCGTTTTAGAATTCAGACAAGTCAAATGTTTCTAGATTTTATCACTGTTAGAGAAGAGAAGAAAAATGTCAACGTCGACAACACCAAGCCGGATTTAAAATATAACTCTTGCATTGTGAAATTAGTTCTGTTTGAAACAATAATTTCCAGCGAATATGATAGTTGAAATATCGCCTCGAGGAACGCGTATTGTTAGGAAAAAGCCACCAGTTTCATATGATAGTTGAAATATCACCTTTAGGATCACGTATTGTTAGGAAAAAGCAACCAGTTCCCTCTGTTCGAGGCGCTAGGGAAAGGCCCCCGACTAGGGGGCACCCTTGTTGCTTCAACATGACAAATGAGCTCGGCCTCCCATGTATCTTCCGAGTTTGTCCCACCATCAACATTGGGTTATCGCTTTCTCCACCTCTGTACTGCCATCAATAACCTCTACATTCTATCGACGACGGGAACTAGTTACATTGGGCTCATGTTCCTATTGAATTCATGCTTCAGTGAGGCGGACAATATATTTCACTCCCCTTTACATCTAGGCTATTTTAGCCCTTAGACTTTGGATCAATGTAGGCCACGAAATCCTTTTTTGATACTGCATTGGCAGGGTCTTGACTTTAAGGCCACTTGGCTCGGATACCATGCTGAATTTATGCTTCAGCTAGTTGCTCCCAAAGTCCGAACCGATAGAAAGAGGTGGACAATATATTTCAACAGTTCCATCATGTAATGTCGTCCCATCATGTAATGTCCAGCCATCTGCATTCCCTGGCAAACCGGCCGCCGCCGTCATTGCATCAAGAATGAGCTATGCGTCTCCTCCACGACGGCAATAAGCAAGCTCTCTTAATTTCCCTTTATGTGGTATGGGGGTAGGGGGACCGTAAAGCATGATAGGAATGGGGAGTAGAGGCGGAGAGACGAGACATCAAGTAGGAGGAGAAATTATATAGGAGGAAGGAAATGAAAACTTGAAGATGTACGAGGAATGCTCTTGAGGTGGAAGACAAACGACCAATCCCAAAGGTATTGTTTACCATTTTCAGTTTATTGAAACTTTGGAATACAATTTTTCTGTGCAAGTTTTCTTTTTGCGAGGGTAAATGAGTTTTATTTCATAATCGTAGAGTTAATTTAGGAGGCAGAAGTTCCTCGATACATGGTTGTCCTCTCCATAGCCATACCTTGGTGCTACACTCGGTGCGACTCTCAGTCAATGCTATCCTATTTTGTTCCATTTTATGCAAGTTACGGCAAGTAGGACATATATACAACTCGGTCAGATGTGCATTCAATGGCTTAAAGTAAAATAAAAAATAAAAAATCATACAATCTGTCACACCCTCTGTTTCTAAATATAAGATGTTCTGACAATTTAATTTAAACAGAAATAGTTTACATTTAGAAACAAGATAGTATAAATAGTGAGTGTGTGATAGTAAATTATTGCTGTTTAAATTAAATTGTCAAAACATCTTATAATGAGTGTGCAATAGTAAATTAATATCCAACACCAACTTTTCCTGAAAAACAAAAATTAATGACTGGCAAACTTGCAATCGAGCTTGGCCGGTACCTAAAAAAAGAAAAATGTTGAGCTTAAGGTGGACCCCCCCCACCCCACACACACATAAAAAACTAGTAGAAAAAGGGCCTAATGTGAATCTCATTAGTCCCGGTTTGTAATTGAACCGACACTAATGTGATCATTAGTGCCGGTTCCAACGGCTAGGCGGGCGGTGGTCATTAGTCCTGGTTCATGGTGAACCTCTAGTACCGGTTCAGTCTGATGTCAGGCTGTGGCCCCACCAACACCTTTAGTCCCGGTTCGTGGCACGAACCGGTACTAGGGATGGACCTTTGGTCCCGGTTCGTGCCTCTATATAAACCCCTTCGTCCAGCCCGAGTTCTCTGTTCTTCCCCTTTCCTTTCCTCTCCTCTTTGTTCTTCCCCTCTTCCTCGAGCTCATCACACATTTTGCCCAAATTTTGTCAAGATTTGAAGGCCCCCATCCATTCAAGTGATCACAAAGGTTAGCAACTTTGTTCTTTCATCTCTCATTGCTAGATTAACTCTTGCAATGCTCTATATAGTGATTAATTTGTGGGTTTTAGTAATTTGGAGGAATTATTTGTGGTGGTTTATTTGACTTACATGCAATTTGAGCTCAAAATAACTCTTAGTTTGCATATGTAGGTATGGTTTACTTAGTGCCTTCCCGTCTCCATCCTAACGACCATCGATCGCCCGCACCGTCCCGTTGCCGGCACCACCTTGTGGTGAGCCTCTTGTTCTTACCCTTTTTATATATGTGTATATGCGTGAATGGTCGCGCGAGAAAGTCGATGATACATATATGATCAGTTCTACGAGAAATTCTATTTATATATGTGCATAATGTGTACAATATGTAGTAGTGTAAAATATGTTTTAAATAAAAAAAAATTAAATGAAAAACACAAAATTAAAAGGAAAAATAAATCATAAAACCCAAAACCCCTAAACCTTTTAGTCCTGGTTGGTATTACCAACCAGGACTAAAGGTCTCCCAGGCTCCGGCGCGGACTCGTGCCACGTGGCGGGCCATTAGTGCCGGTTCGTGCTGAACCGGGATTAGGGGGGGGGGGGCATTAGTCCCCACCCTTTAATGCCGGTTCCAGAAACTTAATCACCCATCCTAACCCCCAGCGAGATGTCGCCTGCTTCTGCTAGCTGTGCTAGCAGAGTTCAGAGTTCAGAGTTTACGGCTGGGTTAAAAAGAAATTAGAGAGGAGGGCAGAAGGAAGAGACATTGGTCTTCTTCGTCTGTCTCTTGAGCTGCTCATTTAGCTAGGTGTCATTTCCAAATGAAACTCAACTAATTGTGGCTACCTTAGAGAGAGAATCTGGCTTGGTTGATACTACTTGCTAGGGAATATAATAGCACATGGTAAGATGTAAGGTGAGAGAAATTACTATGCATATCCCAATGAAGCATGCATGCACGAACCAGTGTCTTCACCATATGCACAACAACGGTGGTGGGGCGCTTGCATATATACTATGAATATTCAAGCGACTGAAAAGATAAGGATGCTAAATAGCTAGTGTTTTCTGGCACTCCTTACATCACATTTCATATTTCTATTTTGGTGCAATGGAACGATCAGCACATGATGCCTGCTGTTGCTGTAGGCTAGGTAACATGCATCCAAAACATTTTGGTGCAATGGGACGATCATAACTCACACGCATCCCAGCTACATGTGTCAAACAAAATGAGAAACATGGACCATGAGTCCATGTCCATGCATGTCTCCATGATGATGATGAACATGAGTGTTAAGATCACAGTGTTGATGATATCTTGATGTCACAGCTTTGTTCGTCCAACCGAATAACATGCATCGATCTGGGCGAACAATTTCCTTGATATAATTCTAACGTTGAAGATATTTGGTTGAATCCATCATTACTGATGCTCAACAAGTCCATGTGACAAGGTCCTAACTAGTAGCCTTAATAATATATAACAACATGATAAACCGGGAATTTCCGATCATTAGGAACAGAATAGAATTAATAAAGTTCATTGCACACTTGATAGAGCCAATAACACATGCATTCCTAGTTATAACATCACACTGATAAAGAGTAGTGATATCATCACCACAAACAGAAGGGGGGAAAAACAGTGAAATCAAGGTAGTAACATGCATGCTCTGGAACCTTGATAACCAAGCTAAGCTCTCCCAGAGTAGTGATACCGACCACAATTAGTTGCATCCAAACCAGATGCTGAAGGCCGGGAGATACATGGTCACGGTGACCACGTGAAAGACATGGCACCAGGGGCTCGGACCAAAAGAATGGCTTGGTGAAGCAAGACTCCACGAGCTGCATGGCGAGGCACTGCAGTGACTTGGGAGTGGAGACGGCTGCAATGCGTGCGTGCTGTATGCAACTGTGCTAGTGGATCCCACAAAAAAAAAAAAACTGTGCTAGTGGAGTGTGCATAGTATGTGTTGCGTTCTTCTGTATATAAAAAAGGTCGCTCGGTGTTACAAAGCAAAAATGTCGCGTGCTCAGTTGGCTACCGCGGGCGAGTTACCACGCGTACGTCTCCGGTTCGAATCTCCAACGGCCTATAATTTTTATCCTTCCTCCATTCACTGACAGGTGGGACCCATGTGTGGAGGAGAGAGACCGTTGCCACACAACGTGTTTGACCGGTCAACTCAGATAAATACGAAGCTATACGACGAGTGAGTGACTGTATAATCACCTAAACTTGTACATAATGACCATATTGATCAACTTTTTATGTACAGTGATCAAAGTGACCTTGCTCCACAAGTTTAGGTACCGTGAATGAATTTTACTTTTCTGTTTTCATTATGTTGCTTGCTTATTTTGATGAATCTATGGCTAGTAAACTAGTTTATAAACCATAGAGAAGTTGGAATACAGTAGGTTTAACACCAATATAAACAAATAATGAGTTCATTACAGTACCTTTAAGTGGTCTTTTGTTTTCTTTCGCTAACGGAGCTCACGAGATTTCTATTGAGTTTTGTGTTGTGAAGTTTTCAAGTTTTGGGTGAAATCTTTTGAAGGATTATGAAACAAGGAGTGACAAGAGCCTAAGCTTGGGGATGCCCATGGTATCCAAGGTAATATTCAAGGATAACCAAGTGTCTAAGCTTGGGGATGCCCCGGAAGGCATCCTCTCTTTCGTCTTCGTTCATCGGTAACTTTACTTGGAGCTATATTTTTATTCACCACATGATATGTGTTTTGCTTGGAGCGTCATTTTATTTTCTTTAGATTTGCTTGCTGTTTGAATAAAATACCAAGATCTGAAATTATTAAATGGGAGAGTCTTCACATAGTTATATAATTATTCGACTACTCATTGATCTTCACTTATATCTTTCGGAGTAGTTTGCTATTGCTCTAGTGCTTCACTTATATCTTTTAGAGCACAATGGTGGTTTTATTTTGAAGAAATAGATAAACTCTCATGCTTCACTTATATTATTTTGAGAGTCTTAAATAGCATGGTAATGTGCTTAATCCTAATATGCTAGGTATTCAAGACTAGTAAAAACTTTCTTATGAGTGTGTTGAATTCTAAGAGAAGTTTGATGCTTGATGATTGTTTTGAGATATGGAGGTAGTGATATTAAAGTTGTGCTAGTTGGGTAGTTTTGAATTTGAGAAATACTTGTGTTGAAGTTAGCAAGTCCCGTAGCATGCACGTATGGTAAACGCTATGTAACAAATTTAAAACATGAGGTGTTCTTTGATTGTCCTTCTTATGAGTGGCGGTCGGGGACGAGCGATGGTCTTTTCCTACCAATCTATCCACCTAGGAGCATGCGCGTAGTGCTTGGTTTTTGATGACTTGTAGATTTTTGCAATCAGTATGTGAGTTCTTTATAACTAATATTGAGTCCATGGATTATACGCACTCTCACCTTTCCATCATTGCTAGCCTCTTTGGTACCGTGCATTGCCCTTTCTGACATTGAGAGTTGGTGCAAACTTCGCCGGTGCATCCAAACCCCGTGATATGATACGCTCTTTCACACATAAACCTCCTTATATCTTCCTCAAAACAGCCACCATACCTACCTATTATGGCATTTTCATAGCCATTCCGAGATATATTGCCATGCAACTTTCCATGATAGAGAGTCTCTTGTTTTGTCACTTTCATATACTAGTGGGAATTTTCATTATAGAACTTGGCTTGTATATTCCAACAATGGGCCTCCTCAAGTGCCCTAGGTCTTCGTGAGCAAGCAAGTTGGATGCACATCCACTTAGTTTCTTTTGTTGAGCTTTCATATATTTATAGCTCTAGGAGCAGTTTGGCCAGTGGAACTACAACACAGACCACCAATACCAGGCCCCTAGGCCACCACCACCCCCACCTCCACGATATTTACCACCTGGACAAGCCCCTTTCGAGTATTATCATCATTATCGGCCACCTGAAGGGCAATATCTACAAGGGCCTGCATATCCACAAAACACTGAAAATCAGTACACCCAACAAACACCAGGGCAAAGCAGAAATTTTGACTATGGGAGAGGACAAGACAGAGACACTCAGTTTTATCGATCCATAGCCAAAGCACCAAAACTGGACTTCCCTAGGTTTGATGGCTCTAACCCAATGGAGTGGTTAAGGATGACTGAGAAGTTTTTCTCCATGGTGTATGTGCCTGAAGAAGCAAAGTGGGACTATGCCCAAATGTATCTAACAGGCAGAGCAGACACTTGGCTCAGAAACTCTGGCATCTTACCGGAGAACTTAACTTGGGAGCAATTTTGCTCTACTGTCCTTAAAAGGTTCTCTGGGGATAGTTCTTATGAGGTGGTGGGAAATTTCAATTCATTCAAGCAGGGAACTTGATCAGTGGCAGAGTATACAGATAAATTTGAAGAGAAAATGGCTGTTTACAAGAAGGAAAATCCCGGAGCTCCTGAAAGTTACTATGTCAAGTGCTACATCAACGGGTTAAGGCCAGAGATCAAACACTATCTCAAGCCTTTCAAACCAACAACTCTCTATGATGTTGTGGACAATGCCAGGGACATGGAACTGGGAGTTCAGGCTCAAACACAGCATAGGAGATACAGTACAAATAGTGGCTATCAGAAAAGCACCTCCCCTACCCCATTTCCCACCAAATTCAAACAACCAGAGACAATTGCAAAGAAAGATGGCGAGACAAGAAGCAACAACAGGCCGGAGAATAAATACAGAGAGCCTGGCGCATGCAGGTACTGTGGAGGCAAATGGTTTTTTGGGCACAAATGTGCGCAATACAAGACCCTAAACTTAATGGCAACTGAAGAGAGCAACGACACCACCCCTGATGAAACACTCCAAAGTAGTGACTCTGCTGAGGAAACTGAAATCCCTGCCACCTCCCCCACTGAAGAGGAGCAATGCATGCAAATTTCTCTACAAGCTCTGGGAAAGAAACCTGCTGCTTCTACATTTTCTCTCAAAATAAACATTGGTGGCAAATGTGGTATAGCCCTAGTGGACTCTGGAAGCTCCCACACATTCATCGACATGAGATTCACAGTTAAAACCAGCTGTCAAACCATCAACAACCCTTCGGAAACAATGCAAGTAGCTGATGGAGGAATTCTGAAATTAGGATCCCATGTGGTGGACACTCCTTACACCATACAGGGTCACACCTTTAATAACTCTTTCAAGGTCTTACAACTCAAAGGGTATGACATCATACTTGATTGCGACTGGCTTGCAAAACATAGTCCAATCACAATGGATTTTGTCAAAAGGAAAATTCAAGTCATCCTAAGAAACAACATCAAGGTGACGCTGAAAGATAACAATAGGAAAGAACAAATTCCCCTCATCTCTGTTAACAGAATGCAAAAGCTATCTGCTATAGGGGCATCTGGTTACTGTTTATTCCCCACAACTTCAGTAAAGTCAGAACCAAGACAACCTTGCCAGGAAATAGAAGATTTATTACACAAGTACTAGGATGTTTTTGAGGAACCCAAAGGCATGCCACCTCTCAGGGAATGTGCCCATGCCATCCCATTAAAAGCTGGTACTGATCCTCCTAGGGTGAGACCCTACAGAGTGCCCCATCAACAGAAAGCTGAGATGGAAAAACAGATAAGAGAGTTCCTAGATGCCTCTGTCATCAGACAAAGTGAAAGCCCTTATGCAGCTCCTGGTCAAGAAAAAAGATGGAACTTGGCGACTCTGCATAGACTATAGAAAACTCAATGCTCAAACTATTAAAAACAAATTCCCCATACCTGTTATTGAAGATCTGTTTGATGACTTGCACAGAGCAGAGTACTTCACTAAATTGGACTTAAGGGCTGGCTACCACCAAGTGAAAATGAAAGCTGAAGACATGCACAAAACAACATTTATTACCTATTTTGGTCACTTCGAATACCTAGTAATGCCTTTTGGCCTTATAAATGCCCCAGCTACTTTCCAAGCCCTTATGAATAAGGTTTTCGCCAAATATCTCAGGAAGTTCATATTGGTCTTCTTCGATGACATATTAATTTTCAGCAAAAGCTTGGTTGAACACTTGTAACACTTGCACATTGTCCTCCAAACACTCAGGGACCAGCAACTCTATGCTAAGATGAGCAAATGCATTTTTTCTGCCCCACATGTTGAGTATTTGGGCCATATAATCTCTGGGAAAGGGCTGGCCACAGATCCTCAGAAGATTGAAGCTGTTGCCAACTGGCCCATGCCACAAAAAATTACTCAATTAAGAAGTTTCTTGGGGTTTACTGGGTACTACATGAGATTTGTCCAATAGTACGACATTATTTGCAGGCCTCTCCATGACATGCTCAAGAAAGAAGCATTCCATTGGACTGAAGAGCAAACGGAAGCTTTTAACAATCTGAAGACCAGTCTGACCACTGCCCTTGTTCTGGCCCTTCCCAACTTCAACACCCCCTTCACCCTAGAAACAGATGCCAGTGGCACTGGCCTTGGTGTTGTTCTAATGCAACAAGGGAGGCCCATTGCCTACCACATCAAAGCCATTGGTCCTAAGTCGGCAGCCCTCTCCACTTATGAAAAAGAAGCCCTTACCATTCTAGAGGCCCTCAAAAAGTGGAGACATTACCTTGTGGGCAATGAATATTAATAAGAGCTGATCAGAAAAGCCTGAAGTTCATCACGGACCAAAGGGTGTCTGAAGGGGTCCAACACAAACTTTTGCTCAAGTTATTAGAATTCAACTACAAAATAGAGTACAAAAAGGGGAAGGACAACAGAGCTGCAGATGCTTTGAGCAGAACACATAGCTCTCTCAGGGCCACCACTGTCGTTACACCCACTTGGATTGAGTCTGTAGAGGAAAGCTACACTCAGGACACACATTGCCAAGAACTCTTACAGAAACTCCTCATCCACCCTCAAGTAGAAAAACACTATACCTTAAAAGCTGGGATTTTGAGGTACAATGGAAGGATATATATTGGCAACGACCCTGAATTTAAACAACAATTAATTGACTCTCTCCATGCCTCGGCAGTAGGAGGGCATGATGACCCACAAGTATAGGGGATCTATCATAGTCCTTTCGATAAGTAAGAGTGTCGAACCCAATGAGGAGCAGAAGGAAACAATAAGCGGTTTTCAGCAAGGTATTCTCTGCAAGTACTGAAATAAGTGGTAACAGATAGTTTTGTGATAGTATAATTTGTAACGAGCAACAAGTAAAAAAACTAAATAAAGTGCAGCAAGGTGGCCCAATCCTTTTTGTAGCAAAGGAAAAGCCTGGACAAACTCTTATATGAAGGAAAGCGCTCCCGAGGACACATGGGAATATCGTCAAGCTAGTTTTCATCACGTTCATATGATTCGCGTTCGGTACTTTGATAATTTGATATGTGGGTGGACCGATGCTTGGGTGCTGTTTTTACTTGAACAAGCATCCCACTTATGATTAACCTCTATTGCAAGCATCCGCAACTACAACAAAAGTATTAAGGTAAACCTAACCATAGCATGAAACATGTGGATCCAAATCAGCCCCTTACGAAGCAATGCATAAACTAGGGTTTAAGCTTCTGTCACTCTATCAACCCATCATCTCCTTATTACTTCCCAATGCCTTCCTGTAGGCCCAAATAATGGTGAAGTGTTATGTAGTCGACGTTCACATAACACCACTAGGGGCTAGACAACATACATCTCATCAAAATATCGAACGAATACCAAATTCACATGACTACTAATAGCAAGACTTCTCCCATGTCCTCAGGAACAAACGTAACTACTCACAAAGCATATTCATGTTCATAAGATACCGGGGCACTGATACGTCTTCAACGTATCTATAATTTTTGATTGCTCCATGCTATATTATCTACTATTTTGGACTATATTGGGCTTTATTTTCCACTTTTATATTACTTTTGAGACTAACCTATTAACCAGAGGCCCATCCCAGAATTGCTGTTTTTTTCCTAGTGTTTCGAAGAAACGGAATATCAAACGGAGTCCAAACGGAATGAAACCTTCAGGAACGTGACTTTCTCACCAAATATGATCCAGGAGACTTGGACCGTACGTCAAGAAAGCCACGAGGTGGGCATGAGGTAGGGGGCGCGCTCTACCCCCCAGGCGCGCCCCCACCCTCGTGGGCCCCACGAAGCTCCACTAACGTACTCCTTCCTCCTATATATACCTATGTACCCCCAAACGATCAGATACGGAGCCAAAAACCTAATTCCACCACCGCAACTTTCTGTATCCATGAGAGCCCATCTTGGGGCCTGTTCCGGAGCTCCGCCGGAAGGGGTATCAACCACGGAGGGCTTCTACATCAACACCATAGCCCCTTCAATGATGATGTTCAAAATAAGTTGTTAATGGAAATAAGCTATCAACTATTTTGAAATAAACAATATAAATTAGTTAATAACTATGTTTGAGAAACTCACATAGCGGTAGAATCGGAAGCGTATCAACAAGGACCCAAATGTCCATATTGTTTTGCTCGATGTCAGGATCACCAAGATCCATGGTGACAATCATACCCTCATAAAAACCATACATTTTGCAAAGTGCTTCTCAATTTTGGCAATCAAAATGGGTTACGCTCTGAGAATTGTACAGATTTACTTCAAAATCCATATCATGATGGGTCCTTAGGTGTATTTTCTTTGTTTTAAAATTTTCATGGTCTTCAAAACCCATCCTCTCCAAGACATAGCGTCTTGCATGGCATGGGATAAGCTAGTCGAATTGTAAAAGATGAAAATTAGATGTTGAAATAGTTGAAGTCGTGCTTAATTATAAAAAAAACACTTGTCGTCGTTGCGTACCGTTTCAACGTCGAAGGTCTCCTCGAGCTTAATGCTGAAGCGCCTATCTTCGTCCAGGTGAGGGCACCTGTCGCATAGACCTCGATCGTCGTGGCACCAGCTGTACTCTCCCGGGAGACTTTCGTCGACCGAGAACGACATTCCTACGTTCATACTTCAAAGATTAAACTTGTACAATTAAATATATGTACTAAAAAACCTAAATTAGATCATTTTTTTTGAGAAAATTCAGGCCACTCGATATTTCCTACATATTCTAGCACAAGTCATGCCAGAATTCACGGAAAAATCCGGCATGACCTTTGCTAAAAAAGGACATATCGAGCGCCTGAAATTTGCTGGAACGGAAATTAATCAACACTCCGGCAAAACATAGGCCACTCGGAGGTGTAACCTGAACATGACCGGCCACTTGGGCAACCACATATCCTATTTGAGCAACACGGGATATACATGTTTTTATCTACATCATATATATCTTATAGGACTCGTATTGACATGGAGATTTGGCTGGTCCCACCTCGAGGTCGGAGGGGGTCGGTGACGGGGACGACGGCGGGGATGATGGAGGGGCTCCTTGATTTCTGCAAAAGCAAAAACCCCATAAGTTATCACTAATACATCCCGAATAATTGCTTAAACTAGTTCTATTAATTCAACTAGTTCTTACTAAATATAAACTTACTATAAAAAGAAAAAAACTAGTTCTTTCTAAAAATAAAGTAGTTCAACTAGTTATATTAATTTTCTTACTAAAAATACATTAGTTCTATTAATCCAACTAGTTCAACTAGTTTATTAATTTACTTGCTAAACTAGTTCAACTAAAACTAAACTAGTTCAACTAGTTTATTAATTTACTTACTAATTATTGTGAACACTTACTAAAAACAGTAAACAAAACTACATTATACAATAGTAAAAAACATCTACTATTAACCATACTGACCTAATTAACTAGTACCATCACTACTATTAACCATACTGCCCTAATTAACTAGTACCATCACTACTACTAATTAACATGTAC
>NC_057813.1:710806381-710826579 GCF_018294505.1 Triticum aestivum | reverse complement strand
AAACACGCTATAGTGGAATGTAATTGCAGAAGAACAAATGGGAATTCTTCATGTTCATCACTCTAGAAGTAATTGCAATGATCATTACTGGTTCTGCTGCCATCATAAGTATAGTCTTAAGTCTTCTGTGGCTTTTCCTTGCAACATGGACTGGAAATGTTCCATCAGATTCATTATTGTTTTTGTTGGCAGGGACTGTAAGTGATCCAGCTTCTCCAGCATCCTTTGGCGATTGGCTTGGCTATTCTGTTGTTTACCATACTGGAGCTGTTTCTTTTTTCATGATGGACCTTTTCATTTTCTTTGGTGTTGCATGTCTAACTGGAGTTCAAGCATACCAGGTATTTAAAGTTTTAATGTTATAAAATCTTGATGCTTTTACCTAAGAAAACCAAGTTATTTGTTATTTGATTCTAAAATCATGAAGCCACCGATATGGTTGTGCATTGTAGCACAATCTTCAACATTTTTTGATTGCTAACTAAACTAAGGCATGAACTTGTATAAAACATCCTGAACATAACATTATTTGAGCCTTGCTGGATCTTTTTTTTTTACGGAAAGTATGCTTCTGCGGTAACACCTTTACTAGAGTTTTCCCAGATATTTGTGCCTTGCTGAATCATTTTTCTATGGAAATTGCTGGATATGTCAGATTGGCATGTCGTTGTCAGCTCATTCATGAGTATATGACCTATCAAGTATGAACACAACATTATAGGTCAGGCAATACAGTTAAACATTTGTCAATAAAACTGTATCCTGTTTGGAATTCAATGGCAATGTCAAGAATGCAATTACTGAACAGAGCTAAAATCAAGGCCAGATGCGAAACATCATTGTCGGCTTATTTGATTTATGAAGCTATCTGTGAGGTTCATGTGTGGGACCATGTTTTCCATCCAGTAGTTATAGCCTCTCTGGAGTACAGGAGGGACATGTTGATCTGTACCATGTATTCCTCTTCATGTCATATTTCTCTCCCTTGTACTCTCTCGGTCCGGAAATACTCGTCAAAGGAATAGATGTATCTAGACGTATTTTAGTTCTAGATATATTCATTTTTATGCATTTCTTCGACGAGTGTTTCCGGAAGGAGGGAGTAGATAGCAAGGAACATCACGACCAACGAGATGGCCAATTCCATGAGATACACTTATCTAAGAGGCCCAGCTGGCAGATTCAGAAATCCGTTCGACCATGGGGTGCGTAAAAACTGCGCAGACTTCTTGGTAAACGGGTACAATGAGGACGTTGAGCGGCTCGAGCATGCATCACGCACTGACGAAGAAATAGGAATGATACAGATGACAAGTGCAGTCTCACAGAATGGCGAGGGGCATTCCCATCATGGTAATTGCGATGACCATGCTTGTGCTGATTCACATGCCAACTCAAACTCTCACACTCAAGGTGGTTCCTCTCAGTGTTGCGACCACAGCAAGAAGAATGAGAGGACACCATTCGGCCTAGGACTCGGCCTTGGACGAAACAGTGCTTCCCGGCAGTATATCCGGAATCTTCTTCCACTATGATTCGTCGGTTGGGGATTGGGTGAGTTGTCGCTGTAGATCATACACGTTCACTGCTCAGGCTCTGTCGTCCATTTAGCTCACTGTGGACATGATCGTCGAGGGCTGGCTGTGGAGAATTCGGATATGCTCATATCTTTGGGCGCTAGCTGTTCATATTACACAGGAGATGGGTTGTAACATGGGCTCACGGATATCCGCCAGTCTGCATTTCGAAAATGTTACTATGTAGAACAGGATAGCAATTCTTTGCGTATGCAGGCGTGCAGTGGCGTGACAGTCTTCAAGATCCCCGTACCCGTCAGGATCGACGCGAGTACAATTGAGCTATTCGGCACCATATACACACTTGGGAAAATGTAGCTGCAGTTTGTAAATTTCAGGGAAATTGTAAATTGATTAGTAGCTTCACTGTGGCTTAAAGCTGCTTTCTTCTTCTCCATTTCTCATTCATTTTGCGTAGGATATCGTTACACGGGACGACGAGAGGTTTTGCGGGTGTTGCATTATATGACACCCGTTTGGTATTTTCTGATGCACCGGTGTTTATATAAAATTGTATTCTGGAGCGGTGATGAAGGAAGCTGACTGTCTGTAAGAAAATATTTCCACTTCTGCATTTTTCTTTTCTTTTTCTTTTGAAGTGCTATTCATGAGCTGTGCATTTGTTTTTTCCTTTTCTTTTGTCTTGTCATCCTCTTTGCCGGTTGTTATGGCGCTGCTAGAAGGAGGGCGCGAGAGGGCCGGCCAGGGGCCTTTCTGCCCACGGACGGGCAAGAGGGAAGGGATTTCCTTCTTAATTCTTGCTTGATTAGATTGATACATCTCCTCTCTTTATATAGAGAGGTTTACTTGACTCCCAAGCAAGGCTTAATTGACCCCTAAGCAAGTGACCTTTATCTCTAATTAACCCTAAGACTAACGAGCTATACCGTCAGCCCAGGCCCATTACGTACTCTAACACTACACCCCACCAGGACATGCAGCTTGTCCTCGAGCTGCAGCCTAACCAATTTATAACCATGACTCGATGCAACAGAAACCTAACACCTAAAAACAAGCCTTTTACATCTCGGCTTGTTTTATGACTCTCAACCTGAAATGGACTGGGACGCTTTATTTTGGACCCCTCAACAGAAAGTGGACACCATCCGCACGTCGGGCGTGCACGTGTACAACCACCTGGATCCCATGGACACCACGTGGACCAAAGGAGTGCATGTGTATGGCCACCTGGAAGTGGTCGCAAGAGCGACCAGCAGAGGCGCCCTCACGGCGGCCGGCGGCGGAAAGCAGTGGTGCTATGCGGTGCGTTCCTGTCGGTGACACCTTGCCTTCTCCCCGCCGGACGGCTGTTGGTCTGCACCGCACAGGGAAGAGTGGAGGGCTTGCGATGGAGAATGACGAGGAGGGGTGCGTCCCCCCCAACCGGCGATGTCGCAGACTTTGAGGTCGCTGACCGCGGGGAAAACAGCATGCCCGCCGCCCGTGAGGGAAACCGCATGCCCAAGATCCCCGACGCAGCGGACGAGATCGAGGTCCTTTGCGCAGCGAAGGGCAACTTGGAGGAGCGGCAGCTGCAGACCACACATCTCCCGCACACGCCGACGCCCTAGGAGGCTGCGCGCAGTAGCCTGCAACCTCACCGCCGCCGACACGTGGCGGGTAGCGATCCAAGACGGAAGCGGTGATGGCGACGGCGGGGACTTGATCTGCTGGATGTGGACGCCCTGGGATGGCGGCGGCGCTGATGGGAACGAGGTCGTCGCACTCCCGTCGTAGGGCATCCCATACTGGGCGGCGGAGCTGACCGGCGGTGGCAGCTGCAGCTGCAGCGGCTGCTGCGGCAGAGCGCCGGGCGTGGCGGAGGCCGCCAGGAGCGGCGGCTGCCACTGCAGCCAGGGCTGGGCGGTGGTGGCGACGGATGACAGCTACAGCGGCCCGGCGAGCGCGGCGAAGGCCGCCTGGTGCGGCGGCTGCCACGGCGGCGCGGGGGCGGCGATGGGCGGCGCAGCCGGGTGCGGCCCGTAGGACCCGACCAAGAACAGGCGGATCTCCTGGACCGACTGGGTTAGGTCCCGCAGCACCCCGGACACCTCCTCCCAGGTGAGGACGGTGGGGGCGGGCGCGCCGGAGGATCCCGGCGCAGGCAGGAGCGGGGCGACGGTCGTGGTGGTCGCCGGAGACGACAAGGTGACCGGCAGCGGAAGAGACGGGCTTGGCGGCGGTGAAGACATGATTGAACCGAAGCTAACTGATACCAAATTGTTATGAGGCTACTAGGAGGAGGGCGCGAGAGGGCCGGCCGGGGGCCTTTCTGCCCACGGCCGGGCAAGAGGGAAGGGATTTCCTTCTTAATTCTTGCTTGATTAGATTAATACATCTCCTCTCTTTATATATAGAAGTTTACTTGACTCCCAAGTAAGGCTTAATTGACCCTTAAGCAAACGACCTTTATCTCTAATTAACCCTAAGACTAACGGCTATACCGCCAGCCCAGGCCCATTACGTACTCTAACACTGGCATTCAGATATGTTCATGCCACTATTTTCTTTTTCTGGTGTACATGAAAACGCCGAGTTATGTAATAGCTGCATTGCCCGCCAAAGCTAAGAGACCGTCCAACCTAAAGAGGGATAACACAACAAAGATATCAGCCAGCCGAACATTTGGCGCTGAAATGTAGGTCGTTTTAGAATTTAGACAAGTCAAATGTTTCTAGATTTTATCACTGTTAGAGAAGAAAAGAAAATGTTGACATGGATTTTTTGCTTTGGGGAGCATATGCTCCATAATAAACAATAAAATTAAAATAAATAGTAAATAAATTTTAAAAATTCTGATTTTTTTGTATATGTTCATATTAGTGTAGCAAGTGTTCTTGACAATTTCATGCCATATGGGATAGCAGTGCTTCATCGGTGAAAAAACAAAATTAAGTGTAACATTTGACGTTTGACTTGTTTTTTTTTTTGCACAGGTCAAAATGCTTAAGTTTTCCCCCTCAAAATTTGCATGTACTATTTGGGTGCGACAATGAACACAATTTTTTTTTTACATTTGTAAAATCCATTTTTGGCACGTAGGAGCATGTGCTCCCTGGAGCCAAAATGGATTTCCGAAAAAATGTCGATGACGATAACACCAAGCTGGATAGGAATGGAGAGTAGAGGCAGAGAGGCGAGACATCAAGTAGGAGGAGAAATTATATAAGAGGAAGGAAATGAAAACTTAAAGATGTGTGGGGGGATGCTCTAGAGGTGGAAGATGAACGGCCAATCCTAAAGGTATTGTTTACCATTTTCAGTTGCTTGAAACTTTGAAATACAATTTTTGTGTGCAAGTTTTCTTTTTGCGATGATAAAAAAGTTTTATTTCACAATCATAGAGTTAATTTAGGAGGCAGAAGTTCCTCGATACATGGTTGTCTTCTCTGTAGTCATACCGCAATCCTACACTATGCGACTCTCAATCAATCTGCTATCCTATTTTGTTCTATTTTATGCATGTTACAACAAGCAGGACATATATATATATATATATCTCGGGTAGATGTGCATTCGATGACTTAAAGTAAAAAATAAAAATCATATAATTTATCACGCCAACTGTTTCAAAGTACAATACATTTGGACAATTTAATTTAAACTGCCAAAATGTTTTACACTTAGAAACAGTGGTAGTACAAATAGTGAGTATCTTTAGATCGCAAAAGCGGAGAAAACAGTAACAAGAAAAAAAATATAATTTATTTACAGAAAATTGTAAAATAGTAAATTAATATCCAACAGCAATTTGTTTTCCTGAAAATCAAAATTTAATGTACCTCCAAACTTGCAAGCGAGCTAGTAAAAAAAGAAAAATGTTGAGATGCTGGCCTCGCCGGCGTTCCGCTCCAGGCGGCGGCCGACCGGACCTCATCAGCGCCCTCCCCAACGACCTGCTACTCCTCGTCCTCGCCTGCCTCCCCTGCGCCGGCACTGCCATCCTCTCCCGCCGGTGGCGCGGCCTCTGGGCCCGCCTCAGCCGGCTCGTCTTCCGCGAGGTCGCGCTCCCCTCGGTCGAAGCGGCGCCCGGCCGCGTCCCTTGTGCCCCGCTCGCGGTTTCCCTCATCGACATCCGCGTCCCCGGCAACCATGGACGCAGACGTGTCCCCGAGGAGCACCGGGTAGACACCGCCCGCGTCAACTCGCTGCTCCGCGCCGCCGCGCGGCTCGAGCTTCCCGCCGACTTAATCGACGACCCCCTCATCCCCGACTTGTCTTGCTTCAGCCACGCCACCTTCACCGTGTTAGGATTGATCTCCATCTTGTCCAGTCCAACGACTGGGCCGAACCCTTTCTCACGTTCTGATCGGGGACGCCCATCCCAAGACTTGGCTGGTGGGCCCCCGTCGCACAGCCCCACCTCCAAACCCTAGTCCGATCTAGAGGGCGGGCTGTGAGCGATGGGAAGCTCCACCAGCCACCGCTGCCGTCCCAGTGTGGAACGCCACTACTCTGCATCCTCTTCTCCAATCATCGCTGGCAGTGCCCAGCCTCCATCGACGAACCAACGAAGGCCAACTCCAACGACGGTATGAAGGCCTACTACTTTCTCTCTCGTTCTCCTCTGTTTGTTCAGATCCACCACTTGCTCATCACAAATGAAAGTGAGACCCCACTGATCTACTGCTAGACGATCCTAGAAGCATAGCAATGGTATCAACTCCTAACTAGGAGTAGATCCAGTTAGGGGATAGAAAAGGAATGATCCGATTCGGATTTTTCAAACCCTGGTAAGGGGAAAGCAAGAACAGATCCACCGGTTCAATTCGGGAAAGAAAATAGTGAAACCCTAACCCTAAGTGGGTCAAAGAAAGGATCCGGTGCGGGGGAGGGAGGACCCCTACCTATCTTCCTCACCGGAGACATGTCGCCGCCGGCCATCTTCATGGCGTGGCGCACGGACAGAAATAGAGTGGGCCGGGAGACCACGCCTCCGCGCAGTCACCCCTCGTGCGCGGACAATAGGGCACCGTCGCAAGGTTACTCGATGGCGGCGTGCTTAGCCCTAGTCGAGCATGCGCGCCGATGAGGAGCTTCACGGCGGCGCCACCTCCATCCCCAACTCCGACTGCCTCGCGCGGCGGCCGCTCCATCGTCACCAGGCGCAGCGAAGAAAGGAAGGGAGGGGAAAGAGAAGGAAAGAGGAAGGCAAAGGGGAACTGCTGCGTGGACGTGCTCCGACGGAGCCACTCTCGCCACTGCCGGCGGCCGCGCCGCCGCCGCAGGCACTCCGCTCGCGAGAAAGGCGGGAGGAAGGAGTCGACTGCGTTAGGGTTTCAGAGGAGAACGGCGGCCAGCCTTTTTTGTTCCTCCGAAATGAACGGACAGCCATCCATCTAGATGTTTTTTTGTGGGGGGATGCAAAGTTAAAGCATTTGATCTTCTCATTAAATTCGAACCGACTAGAGAATTTAATTTGAAGAGCAGTTATAGTTATTTAGTAAATGATGAAAAGTTTTCCCTCCAGTTAAAATTGGAACCAACGAATTTTTTATTTATTTTTATTGGAGGAATAGTCGGTTTGTAGTTAAGATAAATTATAATATTGTTATTTTTTGACCAACATTGATGATAACAATATTATAAGTTTATTTATGAGTTTAAGTTTAAAGTTAAATTATGGTATTGTTATTTTCTGACCAACGTTGATGATAACAATATTATAATTCTATGAATTTTATGTTTAAAGTTTAAATCTCTGATAAATTGTGCATCAAAGTGACCAATTTTCCAGAGAATAGATAAAGATCAAGGAATGCTCTTAAACTAGAGAAATGTATTTTCATGTTTGCGCTGCAAAGAAGTTGATTGTTTTCTAATTAAATTCGAACCAACAGGAGAATTTAATTTTGAGGAGCAGTTCTGTATTTTCAAGATTATTGAGTTTCTATACGTTAATTCCATTTCTGCCCAACGGTGATGTGGAATTAATGTAGAAGAATGATATTTTATTCTATTTCTGCCCAATGGTGATATAGAATAGAACATAAAGATTTCAAAGTTTAATGAGCATTATTGATGATTATTGTTGAATATTTTTTAAACAGAGATCTTCATGCTTTCATTTTTGAAGGCAGTAAGAAAAAGTGCTGGATACTTGTGACTCAGAAGATGACGAAGAAAGAAGACCATTGCATGAGGGACTGTGTTCTCTTAAAGAATGGCTTCAAAAGAAAAGAATTCTAGGATATTGATCCAAGAAAACAAATAGATCAATAGACTCTTCATTGAGAAATGTCTTTTATGTACCCTCTATGAAGAAGAATTTATTTTCATTTGCACTGATGGGAGTTGTAAAAGTCATACACATGTTTAATTTGACCAACGTTGAATTAAACATGTGTGTTAAAAGAATATTCAGATTTATTTCTGAATTTGATGATTGAATAAGCTGAGAGCCAATTATGGCATTTATGTCCCTTTTGAGGGAATAATTCCGCATGGTGGGAAAAGTTTGAGATAACACCCGCATGGCGGGAGAGGTTTTGAGATAATACCGCATGTCGGGGTAAAGTTGGCATAGTGCCTATCCTGCATGGCAGGAGAAAGTTATGATGAGTCATGTGGTTCTGATGTATCTCACATAGCGAGAAGAAGTGTGGGTAGCCCTTATGCTATCCTAGAATTGAACGTGCACTAATTTTTGTGTCATAGTCATTAAGCACTCAATGAGTTTAAGGATAATAAAAAGTTACATACGAACCACAAGATAAGTATAATGTGCGAGCGTGACTTGCAAAAGTATTGATTATAAAAGGACTCTGTTGAGTTCTTGAAGTGAAATGAGGAAAAATGTACTCCCATACGAATTAAGAGATAACCTTGTTTCACATGATATAATCATGTGGAAGTATGTAATGAAAGTTTCCTCATTCACAAGAGTTATGAATGGTTTTCGAAATTGTGGGCAAAAAAAAGTTCTTGCCACATTTCGAGGGGGAGAAATGTGAGATGAATTAAAAAAGACAATTAAGAAAGATACTCCCCTATACTTTAGATAATGTGATGCATACTATGTATTGAAGAGTAAAAGTGATCAACAAAAGATGAATGTGATAGTTATTACGATGCATAGTGTGCATTGAGAGTAAAGTGATCTATAAAAGATGAAGGTGATTGTTGAGGGAGTACGACGGTCATAATAACGATACCCCTAAGTAGAGAGATAGCTTTTTATAGCCAGTATTCATACTGGATGAGTTTCAGAGATATTAAGACGGTGCTTAAAGCGCTATATGAGATATGTTTTAACAGAATAAACCCAAATGAGAAAGTTTGAAGATACACTATCTTTATTGAAGATGGAGTAATCTGGGGAGCATGGTATGCAGAGACCTAAGATTTGAAATACCATGTTGATGTTGTATGACTCATACAACACCCATTTTTAGCTCTTCAAGAAGATAAATAAATAAACAAGGATCTTGTATTATAAGAGACTATAGAATCAATTGCCTCTAGGCAATGAAAGAGCAACAACAGCCCCATATGAAAGACATGCCAGTAACTGAGGACCCTGAATGTCTCAAAGAATAAGAATATCAGTTTTTCTGATGACCATGAAGTCTAAGGTACTGAAATTCAAATGGAGGGTGATCCCACCTCATTTGAAGAAGCCATGACAGGCGTTTACTTGTCTAAATAGCAAGAAGCTAAGTAAGATGAAATGAATTTGATGAATACCAACGATGTTTTGGATTTAGAAGAATTTCCTAATGGAGCCTAAACAGTAGGCTGTTATGGGTCTACAAAATCAAATGTGACTCCAAAGGGAATATAGAAAGGTATAAAGCACCATTTATGGTGAAAGGATTTAAATAAAGAGAAGGAATAAATTACAATGGGCATACAAGGATTCTTTAGAATCATGATGGCATAAATGGCACATTACAGAGTTACATCGGATAGATGAAAAGATGGCATTCCTTGACAGGGATTTGTGTGAGAATTTTACATGGCACAACCCAAAAGTTTTTGTCGTGGAAAGAAAACAATGCAAGGAATGCCACCTGCAGAAATATTTTATGGATTAGAGTGAGTCTAGAAAATAGAATTTGAAGTTGAAGGTCCAAATATAAAGTTTGGGTTTAAAGAGAACGAGAAGGACAATAGCGTTATATAAAGTTAGGAATGGGAAATTCATTTTCCTAAATCCTATATGTGGATGATATCTTGCTTGCCAGTAGTGAAGCTAGTCTACTGTTGGAAAAGAAAGTTCTTGTCCTTAACTTCAATAAGAATGATGTCGGTGAAATATCTCTTGTTATAAGAATTGAAATTCACCGAGATAGAAGATAAGGTGTATTGGGACTATTGCATCGGCATGCTAAGAAAAGTTTCTAAAGAAATAAAGTATGCATGCGAGAAAATCTATGCCTGTTCCTATATTCAAGGATAAAGGATTTGGGAGCTTTAATGTTCCAAGAATCAATATGAAGTAGATCAAATGAATATGTACAATATGCTTCAGTTGTTGGAAGTTTAATGAATGCAAAAGTATGAATTTACCGTAACGTAGTTCACGTATCCGGGTTGTTTTGATAATGTCCAGTCCAGATATGGATCACTGGACTGGAGTTACGAATACAGGCCTCACGCTTAGTTAAGAAAGAACAAGTGCTCTCAAAAGGTTGTGAGTACAAAGAAAGAACCTTGTGAAATGTGTAGCGAAATCCACAATTGTCGCTTGGAGTTTTTGTGTGGAAAAGCTCCAAACAAGCAGTTATCATCAATGTGATGCAAAGACATGGTATAGCATGATATGAGGCTAAGGGACAGGCAAATGGTTAAGGAAACATGTACCCGGAGTTGATAATGGTTGATAACGTCAATAACCATTTAAGCATTTTACTCCTATGACAACGGTTCAAGTGTGCTGCCAAACACATTGACATTAAGTTATACGTTGTAAAGGAGAAAGTCTGGAATCATATTAAAAGTATTGAACATATATGTAACAAGCAAGTGCTTGCGGATCCGCTTACCAAAGGCTTACCGCCCAGTGCGTTCAGAGAACACACAGTCGACATGGGTTTATGGTATAGCCTATGACTTCCGGACAATAAAGGGCCCAATGTTAAAGAATCCGTTTCAAAACAGAGATGTGTATTGTAGCTGTTAAGTCCATCGGCAATTGACTGTGACGATGAAGCAGTTCTATGCACCAATCTGTATTGGAATAAGAAAAGAAGTAAAACATATAAAGTTCAAAGTATATGATGAGAATAAGGGGGAGAATGTTAGGATTGATCTCCATCTGGTCCGGTCCAATGACTGGGCCGAACCCTTTCTCACGCCCTAATCGGGGACGCCCAGCCCAAGACTCGGCTAGTGGCCCCCCGTCACGCAGCCCTATAAAGAGGAGGTGGGGATCACAGCTCAAAAGAATGAGGTTCGACTGCAGCTGCTAGACTCCCCACCTCCAAACTCTAGTCTGATCTAGAGGGCGGGCTGTGAGCGACAGGAAGCTCAACCAGCCACCGCTACCGTCCGAGTGCGAAATAGCACTGCTCTGCGTCCTCTTCTCCAATCGTCGCTGGCAGTGCCCAGCCTCCATCGATGAACCAGCGAAGGCCAACTCCAACGACGGTATGAAGCCCTACTACTTTCTCTCTCATTCTCCTCTATCTGTTCAGATCCACCACTTGCTCATCACAAATAAAAGTGAGACCCCACTGATCTACTGCTAGATGATCCTAGAAGCATAACACACCGTGTATTGGGGATATAACTACTGAGTGTAAACCGCCCAGGAGGGGCCGGATTACACTCACAAGGAGTCATCTATGTAGAAGCCCATGAAGACGAAGATTATGGCACTTTACAACTGAAGCTTAGAGGCCCAGAGCCCAATGGCGGGTTAGGGCCCATGTATGTAAACCGCCTTGATATGTGTAACTTGTGTTGTAAGTTAGGGAAAGGAAGAAACCGAGTCGGACACTTGTATGAGCCGGCCTCGTGATTCTGTAGACCGGCCGGGCGTCAACCTATGTATATAAAGGGACGACCCGGCGGCGGTTGAGGGACACGAAACAACAACTCGAGAACTAGGCAAAGCGTATTGGCTCACTGGTTATCGAGACCCCATCAATTCCACCACAACTGGATCGTAGGCTTTTACCTTCACCGCAAGGGGCCGAACCAGTATAAACTCCCTGCGTACTTTGTCCGGTTTAACCCCTCTAAGCTAACCTAGTTGCGATGGCTCCTCGACTAAGTCCTCACACTAGGACATCTGACGTGATAAATCTACGACAGTTGGCGCCCACCGTGGGGCTATCGCATGATGGTTTCAAGTTCTTGGATGGCAAGTTCGAAGGGCTCAAGGGATATGCAGTGGGCCGGATGACTAAAAGTCATCGCGGCAAGCTCTACATCGACGACGCAGGCTGGGGCCCCGACGCTGGCTCAATCGAGTACGGGTACCGGGCCCCCTTCGGAGGAATTCACGTCTTCATCAGCAAGATCGGCGAACCGGGCCCTGAGCCGGACTTCTGCACCGACCTCATCGAGACGGCTCAGCATGCGAGCCCTGCCCGGGTTTAGCCCGCCATGAAACGTGCGTTCGTAGGATTCACCCATGGTACCAAATCTGAACCGGTATCTGATGGTGAGACGGTCGTCTATTTCGATGGCGAGTCATCCACCGGTGAGACCGAGTCTTTGTATCAAGTGCAGGATGGCCTATTCGGGGGTTGTTCCGATGGTGACAGTATTCCAGGCCCCTTCGAACCGCCAAACCGGCTTGCAATCTTCATGGCTGGCACACAGCTCGTGCCTCAATCTTCAACAGCGGCGGCGATAAATTCCAGATCGGCAGCCGAGGCAGGAGGCCCCGCGCGCCCGCTGGCTCAAGTCTTGTCTGGTTTGTTGGACGCTTTAGCTACATTGTTGACTACGGAGGTTAATCCAGATAATCGGGATGAGCATAATGCGGAGGTCAGAAAGTTGCGGGATCAGATAGCTCAGGCTAAGGAGGACATGGTTGCTGAGGAGACCAGGATGGCCGAGGAGCGGGCCGCTTTGAATGCTCAAGCTCAGCGAGTTCATGCAAAGTCTTATCGGCTTATGTTGGATCAGAACGCTTCAAACGAGGTGATGAGGAGGAGGCACCAGTCTCGTCTACCACCGGTTTACGAAGCAAGGAATCTTTTCAGTACACTAGGAGCGGGTGATACGTCTCCAACGTATCTATAATTTTTGATTGCTCCATGCTACTTTATCTACTGTTTTGGACTATATTGGGCTTTATTTTCCACTTTTATATTACTTTTGGGACTAACCTATTAACCGGAGGCCCAGCCCAGAATTGCTGTTTTTTGCCTTTTTCAGTATTTCGAAGAAACAGAATATCAAACGGAGTCCAAACGGAATGAAACCTTCGGGATCATGATTTTCCAACCAAACATGATCCAGGAGACTTGGACCCTACTCCAAGCAGTGCCAGAGGCGGTCACGAGGGTGGAAGGCCCCCCCTGGGCGCACCCCCTACCTCATGCCCCCCTCGACGCTCCACCGACGTACTCCTTCCTCCTATATATACCTACGTATCCCCGAACAATCAGAACAGCAGCCAAAAACCTAATTCCACCGCCGCAACTTTCTGTATCCACGAGATCCCATCTTAGGGCCTGTTCCGGAGCTCCGCCGGAGGGGGCATCCACCATGGAGGGCTTCTACATCATCACCATAGCCCCTTCGATGAAGTGTGAGTAGTTTACTTCAGACCTTCGGGTCCATAGCTAGTAGCTAGATGGCTTCTTCTCTCTTTTTGGATCTCAATACAATGTTCTCCCCCTCTCTTGTGGAGAACTATTCGATGTAATCTTCTTTTTTGCAGTGTGTTTGTTGAGACCGATGAATTGTGGGTTTATGATTCAGATTATCTATGGAAAATATTTGATTCTTCTCTGAATTCTTTTATGTATGATTGAGTTATCTTTGCAAGTCTCTTCGAATTATCCTTTTTTGGTTTGGCCAACTAGATTGGTAGTTCTTGCAATGGGAGAAGTGCTTAGCTTTGGGTTCAATCTTGCGGTGTCCTTACCCAGTGACAGAAAGGGTTGCAAGTCACGTATTGTATTGTTGCCATCGAGGATAACAAGATGTTTTTTTATCATATTGCATGAATTCATCCCTCTACATCATGTCATCTTGCTTAAAGCGTTACTCTGTTTTTACTTAATACTCTAGATGCATGCTGGATAGCGGTCGATGAGTGGAGTAATAGTAGTAGATGCAGAATCGTTTCGATCTACTTGTTTTGGACGTGACGCCTATATACATGATCATTGCCTAGATATGTTCATAACTATGCTCAATTCTGTCAATTGCTCAACAGTAATTTGTTCACCCACCGTAGAATACTTATGCTCTTGAGAGAAGCCACTAGTGAAACCTATGGCCCCCGGGTCTATTCTCATCATATCAATCTTTATCACTTTATTTACTTGCTTTGTTTTTACTTTGCCTTTTACCTTTTTATTTTGCATCTATTTATCAAAAATACCAAAAATGTTATCTATCAGATCTCACTCTCGTAAGTGACCGTGAAGGGATTGACAACCCCTAAGCGTTGGTTGCGAGTTGCTATCGTTTTGTGTAGGTACGAGGGACTTGTGCGTGGTCTCCTACTGGATTGATACCTTGGTTCTCAAAAACTGAGGGAAATACTTACGCTACTTTACTGCATCATCATCTCCTCTTCGGGGAAATCCAACACAGTGCTCAAGAGGTAGCAAGAAGAATTTCGGGCGCCGCTGCCGGGGAGGCTCACGCAAGCAAGTCAACAATACCAAGTACCCGTCGCAATCCCTATCTCTCGCATTACATTATTTGCCATTTGCCTCTCGTTTTCCTCTCCCCCACTTCACCCTTGTTGTTTTATTCGCCCTCTATTTCCCAATCTCCTCCTCTCTTTTTTCGTTTGCCTTTTTCCCGTTGCCTTTCTATTTGCTCCTGTGCTAGTTTGCTTGCTTGTCATCATGACTAGTCTCTTATCTTCTCCGTTATCTCCCGAGAATGAAGTTCTAAATTTTAAGCAAAGGGAGGGAGAAAATCTAAAAGATGCCTGGTATAGGATGATGGAATCTTATCATAAGTGCACCCTGGAGGTGAACTTTAGAATTCTTCTTCGAAATTTTTATGTTGGGTTAAATATGGCGCATAGACAACTCTTGGACTGCATTGCCAAGGGAAATTTCATTGAGATTGATCCCAGTATTGCGCATGAAATTATAGAGGGAATAGTGGGAACACTACCCCAAAAGGGAGGATCCATTCCTACCCAAGGAGAAACCCAAGTGTTTGAGAAGATTTGCGAAGTAACAATTTTTTTACAAAAGTCTCTTGAGCCTCTTAAAAGTGTTAGTGGAAATCTTCACCGCATGAATATGTTGATTACTCTTTGTAATAAGCGGTTGGATTCCTTAGATCTGAAAATTTCCGAGTATGAAGGGAAGAGGAAAGAACCTCCCGGATTCAAGCATGAATCCACCAAAAAACTGAAAATTAAAGATGGCAATACCTAGATCTATCCTCGCTTTTATGCCTAGCTAGGGGCGTTAAACGATAGCGCTTGTTGGGAGGCAACCCAAATTTATTTTGTGTTTTTTGTTTTTGCTTCTGTTTAGGAATAAATAATCCATCTAGCCTATGTTTAGATGTGTGTTTGTCTTTTAATTAGTGTTTGTGCCAAGTAGAACCTATAGGATAATCTACGATGATAGTTGATTTGATTCTGCTGAAAAAACAGAAACTTTGCACGCACGAATATAATTTTGTTAAATCACAGGAACGTGCTTTTGCGTTGATTCTTTTTGCTTCTGTTCAATAAACAAATTTTCCAGGACTTCCTATTTTGGTAGAATTGGTAGAGTTCCAGAAGTTTGCGTTAGTTACAGATTGCTACAGACTGTTCTGTTTTTGACAGATTCTGTTTTTCGTGCGTTGTTTGCTTATTTTGATGAATCTATGGCTAGTAAAATAGTTTATAAACCATAGAGAAGTTGGAATACAGTAGGTTTAACACCAATATAAATAAATAATGAGTTCATTACAGTACCTTGAAGTAGTCTTTTGTTTTCTTTCTCTAACGGAGCTCACGAGATTTCTGTTGAGTTTTGTGTTGTGAAGTTTTCAAGTTTTGGGTGAATTCTTTTGATGGATTATGGAACAAGGAGTGGCAAGAGCCTAAGCTTGGGGATGCCCATGGCACCCCCAAGATAATCCAAGGACACCAAAAAGTCAAAGCTTGGGGATGCCCCGGAAGGCATCCCCTCTTTCGTCCACTTCCATCGGTAATTTACTTGGAGCTATATTCTTATTCACCACATGTTATGTGTTTTGCTTGGAGCGTCTTGTATTATTTGCGTCTTTGCTTGTTAGTCTACCACAATCATCCTTGCTGTACACACCTTTTGAGAGAGCCATACATGAATTGGAATTTGTTAGAATACTCTATGTGCTTCACTTATATCTTTAGAGCTTGATACTTTTGCTCATAGTACTTCACTTATATCTTTTGAGCGTGATAGTTTTTTCTCTAGTACTTCACTTATATCTTTAAGAGCATGGTGGTGGATTTGTTTTAAAGAAACTATTGATCTCTCATGCTTCACTTAGATTATTTTGAGAGTCGTTAATAGCATGGTAATTTGCTTAATGTTAATGTACTTGGTGTTCAAGATATGTGAACCTTTCTTTTGAGTGAACTGAATACTAAGATAAGTTTGATGCTTGATAATTGTTTTGAGATATGGAGGTGATAATATCAAGGTCGTGCTAGTTGGGTGATTATGAATTTGAGAAATACTTGTGTTGAAGTTTGCAAGTCCCGTAGCATGCACATATGGTTAAAGTTATGTAACAAATTTGAAACATGAAGTGTACCTGGCTTGTGCATCCTTATGAGTGGCGGTCGGGGATGAGCGATGGTCTTTTCCTACCAATCTATCCCGCTAGGAGCATGCGCGTAGTACCTGATTTTTGATGACTTCTAAAATTTTGCAATAAGTATATGAGTTCTTTTGACTAATGTTGAGTCCATGGATTATACGCACTCTCACCTTTCCGCCATTGCTAGCCTCTTCGGTACCGTGCATTGCCCTTTCTCACCTTGAGAGTTGGTGCAAACTTCGCCGGTGCATCCAAACCCCGTGATACGATGCGCTCTATCACACATAAACCTCCTTATATCTTCCTCAAAACAGCCACCATACCTACCTATTATGGCATTTCCATAGCCATTCCAAGATATATTGCCATGCAACTTCCATCATCATTATCATGACATACATTACTTTTGTCATATAGCCATTGCATGATCATGTAGTTGACATCGTATTTGTGGCAAAGCCACCATGCATTATTTTTCATACATGTCACTCTTGATTCATTGCACCATCCCGGTACACCGCCGGAGGCATTCATATAGAGTCATATCTTGTTCTAAGTTTTCGAGTTGTAATCCTTATGTTGTAATCAATAGAAGTGTGATGATCATCATTATTAGAGCATTGCCCAAAAAAAAAGAGAAAGGCCAAAATAAAAAAAGGAAGGCCCAAAAAAATATAAGAAAAGAAAAGGGTAATGCTACTATCTCTTTTTCCACACTTGTGCTTCAAATTAGCACCTTGTTCTTCATGTATTGAGTCTCATACATTGTGCTTCAAAGTAGCACCTTGTTCTTCATGTAGTGAGTCTTATAAGTTGTCTTTTTTTATACTAGTGGGAATGTTTCATTATAGAACTTGGCTTGTATATTCCTACGATGGGCTTCCTCAAATGCCCTAGGTCTTCATGAGCAAGCAAGTTGGATGCACACCCACTAGTTTTCTTTTGTTGAGCATTCATAGCTCTAATGCATCCGTTGCATGGCAATCCCTACTCCTCATGTTGACATCAATTGATGGGCATCTCCATAGCCCGTTGATTAGCCTCGTCAACGTGAGACTTTCTCCTTTTTTGTCTTCTCCACACAATCCCCATCATCATACTCTATTCCACCTATAGTGCTATATCCATGGCTCACGCTCATGTATTGCGTGAAGGTTGAAAAAGTTTGAGATTATTTAAGTATGAAACAATTGCCTGGCTTGTCATCGGGGGTATAGAAGTCGGGAACATCTTTGTGTGACGAAAATGAAGCATAGCCTAACTATATGATTTTGTAGGGATGAACTTTCTTTTGCCATGTTATTTTGAGAAGACACGATTGCTTTGATTAGTATGCTTGAAGTATTATTATATTTGTGTCAATATGAACTTTTTTCTTGAATCTTTCGGATCTGAATATTCATATCACAATTAAGAAGTTTTACATTGAAATTATGCCAAAGTATCACTCCGCATCAAAAATTCTTTTTTATCATTTACCTACTCGAGGACGAGCAGGAATTAAGCTTGGGATGCTTGATACGTCTCCAACATATCTATAATTTTTGATTGCTCCATGCTACTTTATCTACTGTTTTTGACTATATTGGGCTTTATTTTCCACTTTTATATTACTTTTGGGACTAACCTATTAACCGGAGGCCCAGCCCAGAATTGCTGTCTTTTGCCTTTTTCAGTATTTCGAAGAAACATAATATCAAACGGAGTCCAAACGGAATGAAACCTTCGGGATCGTGATTTTCCAACCGAACGTGATCCAGGAGACTTGGACCCTACTCCAAGCAGTGCCAGAGGCGGTCACGAGGGTGGAGGGCGCGCCCCCTAGGCGTGCCCCCCTACCTCGTGGGCCCCTCGACGCTCCACCGACGTACTCCTTCCTCCTATATATACCTACGTATCCCCGAACTATCAGAACAACAGCCAAAAACCTAATTCCACCGCTGCAACTTTCTGTATCCATGAGATCCCATCTTGGGGCCTGTTCCGGAGCTCCGCCGGAGGGGGCATCCACCACGGAGGGCTTCTACATCATCACCATAGCCCCTCCGATGAAGTGTGAGTAGTTTACTTCAGACCTTCGGGTCCATAGCTAGTAGCTAGATGGCTTCTTCTCTCTTTTTGGATCTCAATACCCCTCTCTTGTGGAGAACTATTCGATATAATCTTATTTTTTGCGGTGTGTTTGTTGAGACCGATGAATTGTGGGTTTATGATTCAGATTATCTATGGAAAATATTTGATTCTTCTCTGAATTCTTTTATGTATGATTGAGTTATCTTTGTAAGTCTCTTCGAATTATCCTTTTTGGTTTGGCCAACTAGATTGGTAGTTCTTGCAATGGGAGAAGTGCTTAGCTTTGGGTTCAATCTTGCGGTGTCCTTACCCAGTGGCAGAAAGGGTTGCAAGGCACGTATTGTATTGTTTCCATCGAGGATAATGATGTCTACTACACAACCTTCTTCTTGTAGACGTTGTTGGGCCTGCATGTGCACATGTTTGTAGGACAGTAGCAAATTTCCCTCAAGTTGATGACCTAAGGTTTATCAATCCGTAGGAGGCGTAGGATGAAGATGGTCTCTCTCAAGCAACCCTGCAACCAAATAACAAAGAGTCTCTTGTGTCCCCAACACACCCAATACAATGGTAAATTGTATAGGTGCACTAGTTCGGCGAAGAGATGAAGATACAAGTGCAAAATAGATAGTAGATATAGGTTTTTGTAATCTGAAATAATAAAAACAGCAAGGTAGCAAGCGGTAAAAGTGAGCGTAAACGGTATTGCAATGATAGGAAACAAGGCCTAGGGTTCATACTTTCACTAGTGCAAGTTCTCTCAACAATAATAACATAGATAGATCATATAACAAGCCCTCAACATGCAACAAAGAGTCACTCCAAAGCCACTAATAGCGGAGAACAAACGTAGAGATTATAGCAGGGTACGAAACCACCTCAAAGTTATTCTTTCGGATCGATCTATAAAAGAGTTCGTACTAGAATAACACCTTAAGACACAAATCAACCAAAACCCTAATGTCACCTAGATACTCCATTGTCACCTCAAGTATCCGTGGGCATGATTATACGATATGCATCACACAATCTCAGATTCATCCAACCCACATAAAAGTACTTCAAAGAGTGCCCCAAAGCAACTACCAGAGAGTCAAGAACGTGTGCCAACCCCTGTGCATAGATTCCCAAGTGTCACGAAACCCGCAAGTTGATCACCAAAATATACATCAAGTGGATCAATAGAATAACCCATTGTCACCACGGTTATCCCACGCAAGACATACATCAAGTGTTCTCATAAAAGACTCAATCCGATAAGATAACTTCAAAGGGGAAACTCAATTCATCACAAGAGAGTAGAGGGGGAGAAACATCATAATATCCAACTACAATAGCAAAGCTCGAGATACATCAAGATCGTGCCATAGAGGGAACACGAGAGAGAACACGAGAGAGAGAGATCAAACACATAGCTACTGGTACATACCCTCAGCCCCGAGGGTGAACTACTCCCTCCTCATCATGGATAGCGTCAGGATGATGAAGATGGCCTCCGGTGATGGGATCCCCCTCCGGCAGGGTGCCGGAACAGGGTCCCGATTGGTTTTTGGTGGCTAGAGGGGCTTGCGGCGGCGGAACTCCCGATCTATCTTCTGTTCTGGAAGTTTTAGGGTACAAGAGTATATATGGGTGCAGGGGGTACGTCGG